>NW_022900928.1:51191994-51246925 GCF_012274545.1 Fukomys damarensis
ACATACATATCTTAAACTAATAATCTCTTCTCTGACTTTACTTTCTCATTCTCTGCTACTTAAGTACAAATATTCTTATCCCTTATTTGCTAAAACTACTTTCTCAGAGTTTATCCAGTGAGGCAGTGTGAGGTGGTTAGGAGTACAGACTGCCTGCTTGCATCTTTATTTCACAACTCTTTTATACTCTGGGACCTTGGAGAAAAGTTACCTGTTATGGTTTGTGTTGTCTAGAAGTTCCCCCAAGCCTCATGCAGTCATAGGTGGGGCTTTTCAGAGGTTGCGGTTCTAGAGTGTGTGATGCTGGGTCAGTGGGTGTGTGGTTACTAAATTAGTCCACTGATTGGTTTAGCATAGTTCTAGGTGTGCATAATGGTGTGAATGCTGTCCAACTTAAGGACATGTAACCTGGATAGAACATAAGGGACAGAAAGAGGGCTGCTGTCATCACTTGCTGCTTCTTCAATACTTCACCATTTTGCTGCTTTCTGCCCACCATCAACAGTTTCTCCTTTATGGTAACACCCTGCCTTGGATACAGCTAACTATGAACTGAAACCTCTACAAACTGAGAGGTACAATAAACCTTTGCTCCTATAACTTTGGGTGATGTGTATTTTGTCTCAGCAATGAGAAAAGTAGCTAAAGCATTGCCTAATGTTACTACAGCTCAATTTCCTCCTTTTCAGAATGAGGATTGTTGTGTGGATTAAATGACTTAATATATGTACACAAAAACAATTAAATGTTAGTTGGTGTCATCACTCTTATTATTTCACTTGACATTTGCAGTTCTAACACTCTGACACTATTGATGACCTTTATTATCTATATTAGAAATCAGAGTATATATATCTTTAATTTTAAATTTCTAGTTGATGTCTTATGAAATTGAAATGAAGAGGACAACACCTTAGCAATTTAAATCGACAGACATTAAAATTATTTGTTCTTTCACAGCTTGCCCAGAGATAAATTCAGGAAATTCTTATTTGAGAAAAAAAAAATACTTGTGCAGAAGATGGAAAAATAACCTCAGTCAAAATAAAGTGGAAACACAGAAAATGATTCACAGGCTACCACATGACTTGCAAGTCTGCAAAAATTGTTAAAAAGTTATATAAGCAGCAGATAAAGGTACAAGATCCCGATAATGAATATAACTGTACTGTATACCTAAAATGTACCAATAAACTCAATAAAAGAAAAAAATAAAATAAGTAAATAAGCAGCAGGTAAATAATAAGCAGGTAAAGCAGTGTCATACAGAGAGAGAGAGAGAGAGAGAGAGAGAGAATAACCTGAGAGTGTATTTTTGTAACAATAGCTGTTTCAGCCAATTGTAAAAGTCAATCACAGGCAGCCAGCTGGTTATACCATGCCCAAATAAGGCAAATGCCTAGCTACAGCAAATCAGGTGATTTCTCTACTTTGCTTTTGGCACCTTTGTTTGTGTGTGTGTGTGTGTGTGTGTTTATTTGTTTGGGTGGCGTTGGTACCAGGGATTGAACTCGGGTCTTTGCATTTGTGAACTCTGCTTTGCTTCTGTTTTGAGCCTATAAATCTTGCAGCTCTTGCTGCTAGGTAGAGCTCATGATGCTGGGTATTTCTGGCTCATAATGCTGCCTGATTTAATGATGAATTGCTCTTTTCTCAAATAAAATAATTTGTGTGAAGTTTTTTATTAGCACAGTATTCAAATTAAGTTATGTGAACATACTTTGTAACTACAAAGTGGTTATCAGCTTTTTTCTTTTCCTTTTCTTTTTTTTTTTTTTTTTTTTTTTTTTTTTGGTACTAGGGATCGAACTTGGGTCTTTGCGCTTGTGAGGCAGGTGGCAGAACCACTGAGCTAAATCTCCAGCCCTATTAGCTTCTTTCGTAAATAAAGTATAATTAGCAATTTATGAGGTCACCAGTTAATGAACTTGAGTATCTAGTAGCAATCACATGTTTAACAAGTTTGAAGCCTAACTTATTTTCCTTCTTCCATCCCTGTACTCATTCTTTCCAATTTTCTTAAATAGAATATTTCTTTAAGCAGTTTTTCCAGCCCTATATCTGACAATCATATTTGACCTTTATCCCCATATGCACACTCACTGCAATCATCTATCAACACATCTCAGTAGCACAGGGTTCAAATTTTAAACACTGTTTGCTACCACTTTCACTAGCATTGTAGTCCAAGTCTCTGTCACCTTTCTCCTAACCTGCTATGATAATCTAACTATCCTTGTTGTTTCTGGTCTTGCCCTCTATAGTCTAGTTTTCCTACAGTAGTTACAATGATCCTTTTTAAAGGTTAAATGAGAATGTCTAAACTCAAAACTCTCCAGTAATTTTCCCTCCATTAGAAGTTGAATTATATATTAAGTCCTTAGTTATCTTTTAAGTCCCCACTGAACTGGGGCATATACTTCTTCAGTCTCAGATATTAGCATACTTCTCCTACCTAGTTCTTCTATAGATAAAGTGGTCTTGATGTTAATAGATCAATATGATTTTATTCTCAGAGCCTTTTGTACTTATAACTTTTATCCCTGTCATATTCTTCATCTAGATATTTAAATGGCAATCTCTTTTCTTTCATTCAGACCTCTGACCTAATTTTCCTTCCAAGGGACCTTCCCTAAGTATTCTATCTAAAATAGAACTGACATCAATTTCTATCCCCCACACTATCCATTTTTTTCCTTATAGCACCTTTTAGTACATAAAGTATCCTTTTGGAAAAGAGAAATAAATATGTTTTATGACTATAAGGCTTTGAATTTTTTATTCATTATCATATCCCACTATCTGCAAAGTTCTTGGCATACAATAAGAATTGTAAAGTATGGAAGAATTAAGCATTATAGGGCTGGCAATAGTACTTGTCTAGCATATTCCATGCTGTAAATTCAATCCCTAGTACAACAAAAGATAATTTTATATTAAATTCTGATGTCACTTCTGACAAAATAGAGATTTTACTGTGTTCTCAATTGCTTTAACATTTGCTTTTCCTTTCAAACATAAAGTGTATAAAATCCTCTTTAGCATTCTATTATCAAAATATATTTACAGGAAGCCTCAGTTTTGTAGAATTCAGGATTATTCAATTTAAGTAGAATGTGGAAAATCTGCTTAATATTTTGAAGACAGAATTTTTAAAAATTTCTAAACTGTGATCTTAAATTTGGCAATCTTAAGTGTAAGATTTACTTTCTTCTTAGTTTATTATCATAAAGCAGCACTTAAGTGAATAATGATTACATATGCAAGCATTTGTAAGTAACTGAGAAAGAAAACAGAGGATTCCACTTAGTGGTAAATAACATTCCATGCAACAAAGCAATAATGTGTCTAAGAGTCGCAAGTCACCAAATTTATAAGAGAAATAGCTAAACTTTCAGGAAAACTGAAATGTCTATATACCTCAAACAACCATCAACTTCTCACTTTTATTTGAACTTTACACTGCCCTACTTTGTTTCCTGTCAAATCATGCCTGGAGAAAGTTGTAATGATAGCAGTGGGAATAAAATCAAGGCCAATTTCTGTGGCTAGGCCAGTTAAAAACTTGCCAAGATAGCTAACTGTCCAAGTGTACACATTTAAGCCTTTCTCTGTTATGATGATATATTTTATCCTTGTGCATGGTTTTGAATGGGACTTAAGCACTTTGTGAAAAACTGGATTTGGTGTGGTATTTTAAAATCTTACTCCCCGGAACACATTCCAACTTGAATCATTATATCCAAGTCTGCAAAAACTCTGTTTTTAATAATTTCAGAAAAGGTTTATAATTTAAAGTCTGAAAAGTAAGAAACTGATTCACAAAGGCAGAGACATTCAAATGGTGAGTGAGCGATCTTTATTTGGTCTGCACAGTTCTGCTTCCAATCTGGGAGTTTTTCCAAAACTAAAAAATAAAAACTGGCTAGATTACAGTCTAAATGTATTTGTATTTTTAGACTGGGCTCCAACAAGAAGTCTCAATCTTTTCCCAAATTTTCACTTGCATAGCCATTAAATTAGTGGCTCAAAACTCCTCATTATTTTCCATACCCCCCTGAAACAATTTCACTGTGATGATCTCTTCTGGCATATCTTCCCAGGAGATTACTAGGTTAAATTTGGACTTCTTTTCAGGCCGCTTTGCTGTGATGGTCCATTTCCAGAATCTGGCACCAAGGCAAGGAGCATTTGGAGCATTGAATAGAAGACTTCATAAGTAGGGCAATGGAGAGGGAATCGCAGAAGCATTTTGGAATGGGTGAGATAACGTAGGGAAGGAAAATTTCACTTCAAGATGCTTTTTTTAGAGATGGTGTTTGAGACAGTGATACCCCAAGTCTCACAACTTAAAATCCCAAAAGATTCCATATTAAATCCAACCCCAAATTATTCCCCAAAATACACATTTCAGAATCTGACAGTGGCATTTTCCCGTATCTGGGGATTTTCCACCTCACTGTCTTTGATCATTCTCAATACCCTCACGAAAACACCCTCATAAAAAGAGAGGGAGGACCAAATGAAACTAACGAAGGATCCAGCCGTCATCTAGGGCAACCACGCGGGTCCCTGGAGAGGCCGGGTTGCTGCCTCCTGAGCAGCGCAGATGGGAGCGCGCTGGGCCTCCAGCGCTTCCTATTGGCTGTTTGGGGCACGCGCCCCGCCCTGCCCTCCCAGGTTTCCGTCGCGAAGGACGCGGCGTCCGTTGGTTGTCAGGCTGTTGTTGTCAGGTTGTTGGCTGCGGCGAGGTCGCTTCCGCCACCTCTGCTATTTCGGGTCAAGGTAGCAGCCGTCGCAGCTGCGGTCGCCACCACAGTCACCAGCTTCGCTGTGTGTGAGCCAGGGCTCCAGCGGGCGACTCCTCAGCGCCTGTGACGGGAGGCCTGAGAGACGGGGTGTGGGGAGAGGACGAACTGAGGAGGAGGAGGCCGGCGCGGCTATGAGGGAGGCGCAGGGGCGAGCCGGGAGGCGGCTCTAAGGTGAAAGATGCTGGCGGGGAGGCCGGGAGCCCAGAGCGCGGACCCCGGCCTGGGCCCTGAATCCGCGGACATCCTCGGCAGAGCCCCCCTCACCCTTCGGGAGAGCGGCGGGCGTCACCGACCCGGCGCTTACTTGTATCCTTCCCAGCCTGTGGCCGCCGCCCGGGGTGGCAGTGTTCCAAGTGGGGCTTGTTTTATGGTCTGGTTTTTGTTTTGTTTGTTTTGTTGTGTTTTTCCCTTAAATTCCCATTGCTGCTAACGCAACGTGATCCAAACGAGCAAGTGATCCTCATGCGGGTATTTGCTTTAGCAACTATCATTTTTTTCAGTTTGGTCCTAGATGATACCATTTTATTCCTGTGGCTCCTTCTTCCCCCGCCACCCTGTTATCCCACCCCGTGTCTCCAACTTCGTTGTCAGTTTTTCATAGATTTTTAAAATAAATATGTATTCTGTGGGGAGGATTTTTTGCCCTCTAGAATTATGCCATTCCCTGCTTGTATATTTGCCACTTTCTGATTAATCATGCTACTTAGAGAAATTGTACAAATAAAATATTTTGCTAGTCTGAAGATCTGTTTTAACAGTCTAGCACATCCCTGATGCATTTACCAGAGCTGCTAAGCCCTACCACAATTTGGTCATTTGTTTTGTTTTCCATCTCTACCCAGTCCGTTGTCAGAGGGACAGCAGAGAGGAAATGAACCTTCATGGTTTGAATTATTTCTCATTTTTCTTTAAGAATTGGTTGAGCCTACCTTTAATATTGCTGTTGATTATACTGTAGAAAATTGAGAGAGTGAAATGGTCTTTTTTTTCAAAATGTATGAATCATGTTTATTCTTTCATACTATGTTATAATAATTAGAATTTAACCTTTGCATTCTCAAAGGACTTTGGCAGTGATGGTGCTGCGTAATTATCTTAAAGGAGTGTCTTCTCTTTCCAAGTTAACCTTCCCACCCCACCCCCATTCCATCCTGGTTTTCTTACCCCATTGTCTCCAACTTCTGGGATAATTTTTATATTATGAATTTAACAGCAAACCATCAATTTCTACTGAGTTTCAGCTCTTTGGTAAGCTGTAGTGTAGGTTCTAGGGACACAGATCCACTGAAAAAGGCAGGTCTGTACAGACCTTCCCCTCTCCTCTAATGTTTTCTTCAAGCTTCCATCCCTTCTTTTATTTCTTTGGCCAAGTTCTCAAAGCAGTTATCTGCAATAGCAGCTTCTACCTCCTCTCATCTATTCATCATTGAGCTGGTTCCATTTGTTTTACTATACTTGGTTACTTTTAAGTAACCAAGTTTTAAGTGATTTCAATAAAAGACCTAAAGTGATTGATAAAATCCAACCACTTTTGCTTATATGTATGGGTGCATCTGTGTGTGGGTGTTTGGTGGCTTATATATGTTTTGCTAGCATTACATATATAATTTTGTGTAATATGTATTTTAATTGTTATAAAGAGAATTTGGACATAATAAAATGTAGCACTAAATCACTTCTTGGCCTTTTGACCAAGATCCAGTTTAAGAATATTTTTCACCTAAAGAAACAGTAAAGCACCTTATATAAGTTTTTTGGGGGGTAAGTATTATGGATGTTCTAAGTTTCTGTAGTGTTTCCATTGAATTCCTAGTGCAGAGAAGATGCTCACGTTTACGAAGTGAATGACTAAATGGAACAAAAAAGAAAACAAGTGAAAGAATCAGAGCCTTTTAAAAAGCATGTCTTGAGCCGGGCGTGGTGGCACATGCCTGTAATCCCAGCACTCAGGAGGCTGAGGCAAGATCACTGTTAGTTCAGACCAACCTGGGCTACATAGTGAGTTCCAGGTCAGTCTCAACTACCTAGTGAGACCCTGTCTCAAACAAACAAAAAAAAAAAAAAAAAAGCATGTCTTGATAAAAATTTTAATTGTAATCTCCAAATGTGAGTGCAATACTTAGGAGAAGCCATCCAACTTTTTGTTGAAGATATTTTATAACTACAGTTAGAATTTCTTAGTTGTAAAGGCTGTAAAAAATACAACTTTATAAAGTTATCTGATCAAATTAACTGAATTTCTACACTTCAGTCTCTTAAGAGTCCAAATAGAAATAATTTGTTAATCCCAGCATTTGGGAGGCTGAGGAAGGAGGATCACTGGGAGTTCAAGACCAGCCTGGGCTACATAGTGAGTTCCAGGTCAGTCTCAACTACATAGTGAGACCCTGTCTCAAAAAAAAAAAAAAAAGAAAGAAAGTTTGTTAAGAAAAAGAAGAGCTCTTATAGTATGCCTTTTTCTCACAAATATCCTGATTTAGACCCATTTTATCTTAACACCTTGCCTCTCTTTCTTACCCATTTTATACCCAATTACTTTTTATTTAGACATATTCTCTCACCAACAGCCTTGGGTCTTCATACCCCTATTCTGCTTCAACCACCCAGAAGCTAGTATTGTCCCCCTTCTCTACTCTTCCATGTCAAAAATAAAAATGTTGGCAGAGAAAATCACAAGACAATACAGATGGTACCACAAAAGAGTCCCAGCTTCATTTAAACAGGAATAGGGTAATCACTTCTTGCTGCCTATGCCCAACGCCATTCTCAGTAGATTGTTTTACCACTTAATAAAATATAGATGCTATGAATTCCCTCAGGTCCCTACCAACAAACAATACAAATGCATACACTTTCATCCACTTGTTCCCCCACCCCCCAGGTTCACTGATCAAATACCACTTTTACTTTAGAAAATGAATCCACCAAAAAAAAAAAAAAAAAAAAAAAAAAAAAAAAGAAACCTGCCCTCTCCCACAGCTACATAGCCGCGACTGCTCACTGAAAGAAAATGAACACCAATGTATATCCTTATTTCTGTCTATTTTCTTTTCCCTCAGTGGCTCCAGAATATAAACTTTTCCACCTCTCTTATAATTAACTTTCAATTTCTCTTCATGGCCTTCTTTTTCCTTAGCCTACAAATGTGTTCAGTTCTTAAAAATCCTTAAAATTAGGTATACTAACAAATCCTTTGATCAAAGATCCTTTTAACTGTATTCTGACATTATCTGTTTCTTATTCAGAACTCTAAAAATGAATAGTCCATATTCAATATCTCTATCAAGTCGTATTTTATTCTACATTCCAAAATTAAATTTGAGCAGCAGAGAAGGATGCAAATAAACGTAAAATTCTAAAAGAAAACTGACAAAAAACAGTTCCTCATTTTTCTTTGTTTGAATATATAGTAACTTTACCTTTTAAAGAAAAGTAATTTCCAAGAAAAAATATTCAAAGGTAACATTAATTTAAAACTTTAAGGAGAAATTGTATAATTAAATAAAACTTGAAATATCATGAGAAAATACTAACATTAATTGATAGAGTTAATATCTACATTATCCTACTTCTATTGAACTTCCTGAAATTGATTTTTTAGAATTGATTTTTTTAGAAATCAATTTCTCAGTAGATAAATGGCCATTGACCTAAAGTAATGATTTTTCAAAGAAGAAAATTAAAATTAGCACTTAACATAGAAAGTATTCTAGTTTGCTAATGCTCACATAATAAAACATAGTTTTTCATCCTTTGTTTCAAAAAATCTTATCATATGTTAATGAGGTTTTGAAACTTGTATTTCTAAGTGCATATAAATTTGTTTAATCTCTTGAGAAGCCAATTTTTTACTAATGCATTAAAAGATACAAACTTTTCATCCTGTTAATTCTACCTCAGAGAATTTTCTCCAATGAGATCCTTCAGCAAATTTTTATCAAGCCATTAGCATATTCTAAGAACCATAAATATTAAAAAATAAAGTTGAAAAACAGACCAGGTTGTAGATTGCTATATAAATACAAGCCTAAGAATCTGAGATGTATTACAAAAATGATAGGTGCTTTTGGAGAACAACAAAGAATAGCAAAATCAGAGTTGCATATATAGTTGGTTTTGTGGAGGTTCGACAAGAGGTCCACTTTTAAGCATAAGGAAATGTGTTAGAAGAGTAGCGAAGTAGTTCAGGCAAGTGATTTAGAGTGCCTAGATCACACAGATGAAAGAGAATCAAGATAGCTTTAATAGACTTGGCAAGAAAAGAGATTGTATGATGCATAGTTACTTGTGATGGCAATATATTTTAAACAACCTAATTGGAGAAAGGCTAAATTTGACGATAGATATTAATAGTATTTTTTGTTTTGTTAATATTAAATATATTTTTAAAATCTTTCCTCTTAAACAGATGTTTAAAAGCATTTCTTGTGGAAATACCCTGCATTTATGGTACAGCTTGGAAAAATCAAACGTTAACTATTTAATATTTTTTAAATTGAATTATGAAAAGATGCAAAGGCAACAGCATTCTTTATAATTCATCAGGCAAGAATTGTTTTATATTTATTATATATAGTCATTTTTATTAAATTTTAAACTATATAGTTGTCAAAACATGAACATTACTTTGTGATTTTCATTATCCTCTTGTGATGAAATTTCAAGCATGTTAAACAGAATTGTCTCCATCTGTAGCTTAGTCCCCTATACCTCTCACCTGACCCAGAGCAACTTGTCTTTGACACTTCCATTGTGTTTCCCTGTGTTCCCTGAATGAAGTCATATTTTCCTTTACTGCTGAAGTATGACTTTTGTAGCTAACAATTTGTTGACATCTAGCACCTAATAAAGAGGACTATATTTGAGAAAAATAAGATATCTATAGCTATTTCTGTGCTAGCCAGGAACCAGATTTCCTTCCTTTTTTGTCTCATTCTTATAAATTGATCAAAAGAAAACTTTCAGTAAAAAAAAAAAATCATGTATGTAAGTGTGTTTGGGTGTTTGTCTGAGGTAGTACAAAATTCTATTAAAAAGTGAAAGGGCTAAAGGAGAAGGGGAAGGGTAGAGGAAAGGAAATAAAGGACAAGAAAAAATATGAGAAAAAGAAAAAATGGAAACAAAGTCTTTGTAAATAGGGGAGGGTGGAGTGGGTAAGGAAGGGCAGAGGTATGGGGGAAAATGAGAACCAAGATCTCATGTAAAGGTACAAGATCCCAATGATTAATGTAACTGTACTGTATAAAATGTACCAATAATCTCAATAATTACAAACAGTGAAAGTGAAATGACTTCTGTCCTATGGTAGAAAGAGCAATATGTAGTTGAAACAAATAAACTTCCATTAGCAAAAATTCAAACAGCCAAAAATATATAATAGAGTTTCTTTTTAATATTGATGTCAAAGTACCATAGGATCCTGACATTAACATTTTGAGTTAACAAATCAGCATAACTTGTTGAATATATTTCTTGTAGTCTATATTACCATTAAAAACCAATTTATAACATTAATTAAATGGATCTCTTAAAGAGAAGTTTAGGCCTTAGTTTTTGGGAAAAAAATTTTAAACAGCTTTTTATTCTTAAAAAAAAAATGACCATGTTTTCGGATCTAATTTCAGTGTGACTTCACATGCATCTACTTCCAGTGATGAGGCACTAAATAATTGAGTGATACTTCAGTGGCCATTTTTAAAATTCAAAATTGTGGAAAAGTAGAGCAGTACTGTGGCAAATTTGATTAATTATATATAATAAATTTCAAATGAATGGATGAGGAGGATAAACAGAATATTACATTTTCTCTAGAAAACTTTGGGATAAACAGATAACTATGCACAGTTGATTGTTTTTTTTTTCATAATCTGGCTTTAAATCACTAATAGCTATATTCCCAAACATTCCAATTATATTTCTAGTTGATTTTTTAATATTTAAGTGACTTTTATAAATGATCTGTTGAAACATTTAATTTATCTACTTTTTCATAGTGAAATATAACCTTCTTTCATTTTTTATATTCTTATCTCTGAAGCCCCTTGTTAGTAAATATTCAGATATCTGTGCAATGAATAAAGGTATGCAGTCTCCTGGTTTGGGCTCATAGTTTCTAAAAATAATTTATTTTCCCCCAAAGAAAGTGAGATATCTTAAATTCTAAAACCAAGTCATAATTTTCATATGAAACCTCTTCTGGTCATATACAACTGTGTATGCATACTAATTTTTCAACAAAACATTTTATCATTTGCGCAAAGCTATAAGTTTTAGTCCTGACACCCACTAAAGACATAACTGTTGTTCTTAACTTAATGCTATCTTTAGAGATATGAAAATCCATCTAGAAAAAAATTTAGAAGAAGAACGCCAAATATTACTGCAGCAACAAAAAATGTGTCGAAATCGAGCACGTAAATATTTTGTGGAATCAAACCGGAGAAAAAAGTAAGTAGCTATATTTTGTTCATCAGTGTAAAAATTGCAAGTCAATATAAGTTAATAGCTTCTCTACTTTTATAGCATTTTATGAACATAAGTCATCACATGATATTTTATCTATGAAACACTGATAAAGATTCTCATAGCATTGGAAATTTTATTATTGTTTTCTGCCTAAAGCATAAAGTTGGTGGTATATTTTCTAGTTCACTGATTTATGACTATAGCAATCTTTTCTTATAGAACTTAAAGTGACTATAAAATGTATTATCTTCTTTGTTTTTACTTCATTAGTAGCATAATGTAATTTGATTTTATTATTAAACTTACATAAGTTTTCTATATTGCCACCCTCTTTCACTCAATTACAAAAATAGGGAGAAATAGGAATCATGGCAGAAATGGGATAAATACAATTTTATAAGTGACTGCCCTCAGTAAAGCTTTAAAATAAAGTGAAAATACAAACTATCCAATTACTGCTTAGCATTGTTTAGGATTTTTTTAAATTGTTAGTTTTTTTAAGGCAGCAGTTATGCAATTTGTTATTGTTGTCTTTGCTACTATATCCATATTTCTATCTTACATGAATAGCAGAAAAATCCCAAGAGTTTATTAACTACATTGGGCATATGCTGCAAATCCCATTTGGGGAATACAAAAATTTTTACTGGTAATTTTTTTTCTGACATTACATTTCTTTTTAGATTAACCTTTTCTTTGTCCAAAAATAGTAGAAATTATTTAATACAGCTTATTTTTCTTTTAATTTTGTGTGTATATGTTTCTGCTTTTACTATCTTTTAAATCCTAAAGCTTGTAAACGGCACATGACAGGTATTCAATAGAACTGATTATAGATTTTTAAGTTTATATTGACCACTTGAATTGTGATCATGAAATTTCTTTAAGTATTTTTTTCTTCAGGTACAGACAGTTTCCTTCTGCTATTTTTCAGTTGTATTTTGACAGTGTCAATATGCGTTCCCAGCAGTAGTCAGAGGAAAATGTTCCTAGCTTCAAATGTTTTATTTCCATTAATTGCTTAAAAATCACACATTTATTTTCTTCTTATTTACTGCTTTCTTGAACAACTGTTAGCCAGTATTTTCTTGCATTGTATGTTTTTTAATCACATTTTCAACTTTTCTGTTCTCTCAGTATCTATACTGTTTCCCTCCAGACAAGATATCATTTTATCTTCTTTCTCCAAGAGTTACTGGTTATTTGGGGGCCTGTTGTATAACTGGCATCCTGGTACTTTGTTTTATTGCTCTTGGGAGTTTGAGCCATGATTTCTCTTCTATAGTGTCTCTTTGTTCCTTTTAATATTGTTAATATACTAGGGTACATCCTAACAGAACTTTCTAATATTTTGTAGACCAGGCAATTTTAAGTACACATACACACACACACACACACACACACACAGAGGGAATAAGCTTTATTTTTTTCCTACACTGTTTTCAGTCCACTAGTCAGAATTACCTTCAGATAAATAAGTGACTGGGAATTTATTCATTCAACATGCATACCTAATTGAGTACCAGTGAGGCAACATTATGCTGTAAGAATTTGTTTATTCTTTCACACTTATGGAAATAGCAATAATCTGATTTAGTAACCACATGAAGAATAAAAATTGAAACATTTTTAAGGAGATGAAAAAGAGACTTCAAATAACTTTAGAACACTACAATTAAGCATATAGACTTAAAAGTTCAGATGATGTGACAAAAGACCTACATAACCAATTGGCAAAAAAAGAAAAACAAAGACCAAATTAGAAAAATTACCCAAAGAGAAATAAAGATTGCCAATTAACAGATAAAGGGCAAACACCTTGAAGGAATCACTAAAATTTACTATAAAAAAGTATTAAATATTCTTGGAGCAGAAATAACTATCTAGAGAATCAGTGAAATTAATTATAGTATGAACATGAAGCATGGAATTTGTGAGCTTGATGGAGTTTGGAATTTAACATAAAGAATGAAAAAAATTAGATTAGATTAAAAAGGAATTATGCTTTAAACAATAAATTATATGTATTGAACTTCTATATATCAATATATAGTATAGCTAAAAAAATAGATTCAAACAAGTTTAAATATCAATAGGTTTAAGCCAGGCATTGTGATTCACGCCTGTAATCCCAGCACTCTGGAGGCTGAGGCAGGAGGATCACTGTGAGTTCAAGACCAGCCTGGGCTACATAGTGAGTTCCAGGTCAACCTCAACTACATAGTGAGACCCTGTCTCAAAAATACAAATAAATATATATATATCAATAGGTTTAAATATTTGCAGATAATACACCCATACAATATTAAAATTAGGATATTTAAAAGTTATCTTTGACCTTTTAAAATGTTGTCAAAGATAATGATCATTTATTGACTCAAATAACATTTACTAGGAAACTCCAAGCTTTCATTTCTAGAAGATGAAAAAGTGAATGGCATAATTTTCTGGCCTCAGATAAATAATAAGAGGATGGCAGTCCTATCCAACAAATCCTATGATAGAGTCACCTATGAGGCACTATGAAAGAACATTAATAAACTTCAGAACAAAGAAAAATTCCTTGAAAAGTAGTTTTATTAATTAGCTATGAGCTAGCCAGGGGACATGAAGAGGAAACATGTTTGATTGATTAAGTAAATTTGATAGGAGTCAGGATTAATTATATAGATGGTACATGAAAAAAACACTTAGAAATGGAATAGTTATAGATTATAAAATATTTTAACATTATAAATATTTCTAAAATATGTACATGTGGTGCTCTTTTATGCAGATTATAATATGAGTTTTGATCTTTTACTCATTCCCTAGAATCATTATTGTGAGCATTAGATATTCTATTCTGTTATTGTATTGCTATATTATAATATGTATATATATTATAAAGCCTATTAGGCTTTATTTAGTCTACAATAAGTAGCTTCGGACCAGTTATATTGTAAAATTCTTTTCAACATTTTCAATCATCTCTTACTGTTACCCATAATTTTTTAAATAAAATTAAATTCTTATTTTGAGATAATTGTAAATTCATAGGCAGTTGCAAAAACTATACTGAGAGATTGCGTATACGCTTTACCCAGTTTTCCCCAGTGGTGATATCTTGCATGATTATAGTACAGTATCCCAATCAAGATTATAAAATGCATATGTCCAAGATACAGAATATTTCCATCACCCCAAGGATCCCTCATAGTGCCCTTTCCTGGCCACATTCTTCTCTCTCTCATTCTCAATCCCTTGAAATCACTAATCATTTGTTCTCCATTTCTACAACTGTTTTTCATTTCCAGAATGTTATATAAATGGCGCCATACCATATATAACATTTGGGGATTTCCTTTTTTCCATAACACAATTCTCTGAGACTTATTTAGATTCTTATATGAATAAGTTTTAAGACTATTATTTCATGACATAGATGCACCAGAGTTTGTTTAAAACATTAACCCACTGAAGAATATCTGAGTTATTTCCCATTTGGAGCTGATATGAAATAAATTCACTATAAACATTTCTTTACAGGTTTTTGTATGAACATTTTTTTATTTCTCTAGGATAATAACCAGGAGTACAACTACTAGGTCAGATACAGAGTAGTTGTACATTTAGTATTTTAAGCAACTGCCAACTGTTTTTCAGAATAACTGATCAAACCTGCAACAATGTAAGAGTAATATAGTTTTTCTATATTCTCACTAACATTTGGTGCTATGAACAATATTTTATTTTAGCTGTTGTGACAAATACATAGTGGCTTTATCTTACATTTTCCTAATGATTAAAGATGCTGAGTAATATCTTTCATGTGCTTATTTGCCATCTGTCTCTCAGCTTTAGTAAAACTTCTCTTCATATCTTTTATCCATTTCTAAATGGATTATTTGCTCTTTTGTTGAGTATTGAAGTTCTACATATATTCTAGATACTAGTCCTTTATCAGATATATCATATATAAATACTTTCTCCCACCTGAGAGGTTGTCTTTCCATCTTCTTAATATGGAGTCTTTGCCAAAGGAAAAGTTCTGAATTTTAACAAAGTCCAGTTTACCAATTTTTCCTTTTATGGACTGTGCTTTTAGTGTCAAAACCAAGTATTCTTTACTCAGTCCTAGATCCTGAAGTTTTTCTCCTTTGTTCTGTCCTAAAAGTTTCATCATTTTATGTTTCACAGTTAATTCTGTGATCTATTTCAAATTAATTTTTATATAAAATGTAAGGTGTAAATCCAGGTTTTAGAATTTTGGTTGTTGTGGGATTTTGGAGGGTTTGGTTTGGATTGGGGTGGGTGTTTTGTGGGAGCTGGGGTTTGCCTGTGAATGTCCAATTTTTCAACTTTATTTATTGAAAAGCCTATCTTTCCTCCATGAATTACTTTTACACCCTGTCAAAAATCAACTTGTCCATCTCTGACTCTCTTTCTCATTCTGTTTTCTATCTACTCCTCCACTAACACTAAGAAATTTTGACTATTGTAGCTATATAACAAGTCTTCAAATTTTGTGAATTGATTCCCTACTTTATTATTTTTCAAAATTACTTTAGGT
Source organism: Fukomys damarensis (assembly GCF_012274545.1). Taxonomy (NCBI): domain Eukaryota; kingdom Metazoa; phylum Chordata; class Mammalia; order Rodentia; family Bathyergidae; genus Fukomys; species Fukomys damarensis. The sequence goes on from NW_022900928.1 coordinate 51,207,823, forward strand.
GTCCTAATTGTTTTTCCTTTATATATAAAATTTAGAATAACCTCATCTAAACCTGAAAAAATATTGTTGGGATTTTGAAAAGAACTGTGAGATGGAGAGAATTGATATCTTTACTGTGTTAATTCATCTAATCAAACTATTGAGGTTTTATTTCAGTTTTTAGATTTTTCAATTTTAAATTTTCTATTTGATTCTTCTTAATAATAATTTCTTATATAATCTACATATTTTCTGTAGCTTTTTATTTTTCCATTCACAAACATTTTTGTAGTTGCTCATTAAAACATTTTTATCATCACTGCTTTATAATCTTTGTCAGATAATTCCCACTTTCTGCCATCTGTTGCTGGCATTTATTGATTTTTTTTCATTCACTTTGAAATCTTCCTGGTTCTTGGAATGACAAACAATTTTTAATTGAAACTGAATCTTTTCATAGTGTAAGATTACAACTTATTTAAAATTTCAACTTTAGTTGGCTTTCTGTTACAGTGTAGATCTAAAATGTTTCCCCAAAGTATGGTGTGTTTAGATATGGGACTTTAGGAAGGTAACTGGATCATGTGGATGCTGTACCCATTAGTGAATTAATCCATTGATGAATTCATAGGTGAATGTGCTGTTAGGAGATAGGGCCACGTTGGAGGTGGGTAAATGGGAGTGTGACCTAGATGGATATTCTTGTCCCCAGTCCCTTCCTCTCTCCGTGCTTGCTGGCTACCATGGGATGAGAAGCTTTCCTCCACTAGGTCATTCTGCTGTGCCGTGTCTGCCTTGTAGCCAGCCAGCTAAGGACTGAACCTTCTGAAATTGTTCTCTCTCTCTCTCTCTCTCCCTCTCTCACACACACACATTGGGTTTATTGGTACATTTTAGATACACAGTACAGTTACATTCATCATTGGGATCTTGTACCTTTACATGACAGGTCTCGGTTCTCATTTTTTCCCCTTGTCCCTGCCCTCCTGACCCCCCTCCTCCCCTCCCCATTTACAAACACTTTATTTCCATTTTTTCATTTTCTCCTATTTTTTTATTTTCCCTTATTACCTTTTCCCTACCCTTCCCACTTTCCCTACACCTTTAGCCCTTTTCTTCCTATTTTTTATTGTCAGTTATATCATTAGGATCCTATGTACTATTATAGTTTTTCACAGCAGAGAAACTATTCAGTATTTACACGTGTGACTTATTTCTTTCACTTAGGAGTATATCCTCAATATGTATCCATTTTCCTATGAATGAATCTAATTTCTCATTCTTTATGGTTGAGTAGTATTCCATTTTATAGAAAAAAATCACATCTTTATCCAGTCTCCAACTGATGGAGAAATGGGCTGTTTCCAAGTTTTAGCTATTACATATTGTGCCACTATAAACATAGGTGCACATATATCACTGTGATATGATTCTTTTAACCTCTCCTTAAGTTTCAGGTGTCAGTTATTTTGACCCAATGATAGAAAATCAACTAATATACTCTGTCTCATTGCTGTAGCAGGGAAAGAAAGAATGCCTTACTACTGACAGATGGAGGTAGAGAAGTCTAGGTCCATTACTCTGCCTCTAAACACCAGAGATGTGGGAGGGCTCTTTATTACTACTTGGCAGTAGTGGGGGGTCTACAACAATGAGAATGGCCTGTCACTGTCGGACAGTAGTGTAAGTCACGTTTCTCCACAAGCTTCCTCAGATACTGCCCAAATATGGAAAGGTAGGGGAAAGGGTGAGGGGGAAAGTCCAGGCTTCCCACAAAGTCTTTACTAATACCTGGCCTGAAGGAAAGCCTCATTGTCAACAGGCAAACACAAAAGTGAGCTTTCAGTTTAGTTTGTCTGACACCATCTCTACAGAAGGGTTGCTACAGGGGAGCCAAGAATAATAATCCAAGCTCTCCATTCAATCTTTGCTTGTTATATGGGAGACTGCCACATTTATTTCTGTGATATTTGAAATGAAGTAGTAGGATTTTTTTTTTTTTGTCTAAAAGTTTTTTACCTTGCTAGACTGCTCTTTTCCTCATATGAAGCAGGAGAGAACAAACTTTTGTTAGGGGTTTTTGTTATGATCTGAGCCTATTAACATTGCCAAGTTGCCAGTTTCTTCCACTCCAGTCAGAGATGTATGAATCAAAAAGAGAACCCAAGGAACTTAATACCATGTTGTTCCTTAGATCCCAAGTTGTCTTGATCCAAGAACCAATCAACATGTTTTTCATCTTTCAGACTCTTATAATGGCATCTATCTACATGAGTCACATTTCACTTAATAATGGGGATAGATTTTGAAAAATCATTAACATCATTACATCATTAGGTGATTTCATCATTGTGTAAATATCATAGAATATACTTAGTGCTAGATGGATAGCTTACTATATATTTAGACTATATGGTATATAACCTCTTGCCTCTAGGCTACAGATCCACAAAGTATGTTGCTATACTGAAAACTGTAGGCGACTTTAACACTAAGGTTAGGTATTTGTATATCTAGATATTTAAAAGGTACAGCAAAAATACTGGACAATAGGATTTTCCCAGCTCCCTTAAAATCTTACAGGATCACCATTGTATACGTGGTCTGTTGTTGATCAAAATGTCATTGTGCATGGCTATGTGAGTATATGCATACATACAGATACACACATATGTACTTTGTTCAGGATTTTTAGTTGTACTTAGTGGGAGAAATAGCAAAAATATGTCTACCTCCATTTTCCCAGAAGCAGAATATTTTTCTTTTTGATGTTATTATTTCTCCTAGAAGCTCCATTGCCTTTTGTCTTTTAGGTTTCTAATATATCATAACCTAGTAAATAGATTATTTTGTTAGAACTGAGTCTGGGATAATAATTATAAATAAGGACACCTATGATTAAAATTTGAGATTTTTATTAATATTCACATTTATTTTGCGTGTTTTCCTCTCCAGCAGTGTAAGGATTATTTTTTACTTTTCATTTGTTTTTTTTTTCCAGTCTAGTAAAAAACAATCTATTGGAAAATACAGTTGTCATTATAGATTTGGGGGAATTCAAATAATTGTATGTCTTGGCAAGTACAAGACTAATGGTCTAGGACATAAATTTATTTGTCAGATAATGAAAACACAATGCATTCTTTGGTTTAGTTTTATATTTTATAGGCTGTGGGAAGTGTTTCTTATTTTTATTTCTAAAAACTATTTGTCCCCAATATGAAAGGATGATACCTTACCCCTAATTTTTTATTTATTTAATTTCTAATTATCTCAAAATATATTTGGGTCTTAAATTTGTATTTCTAAAAAATTGTAACTACGTAAATTTGAAATTCAACTTCTTTTAGAAAAAATAAATGCAGCACAGAAGGCATACTATTAAGTTCTTTTAATACTAGCATTTAGTTTCTGCTGTTAAAGAAGGCTATTGCCTTGATGAATGTTTTTTACTTTTAAGAATCTTTCCCATCAGAAGAAAATAATATTCCATAGTTGTAAACTTTAGGGAAAACAGAACAAACTGTTCGCATGTTGCTTTTATTTAATAAGGTGTTTCACTGTGAGCCAAAGTTTTCTACATCTTTCATGAGGCAGAAGTTGAACAGACCCTTCTGAAGTTATCATGGCAGACTCTTTCTTTTGTGAAAAAGGCTAGTCCCGGGGTTAAGGGAAAGTAGCAACATACTCTTCCAACTCTGACTTCTGTAATGGTAAAGAACGTCTCTCTAATTTTTATTGACAGTTCCTTCTGTTTCCACAGCACTTACAACCATGCTTAGCACATAACAGTACAAAAGAAACTCAGCAACTCATCATTAAGGAATAAAAGTAATGATCACTATAATTGATTGATAAACTTTTTATTATTGGTCCTATCATTCAGCTCAGGAATAGAAAAGTCTGCTTGTCAGTCACATTTTATTGTGTTTAACTTAACTCCATTTAAAACAGACTTTCTATTTCATGGTCCAGGAAATGTATACATTTTAACCCAGAGAACAGGGCCACCTTGGAATGATTTGAAATGATAGAGATATTAATTTAATATCAAACATGACTTTCCAGCCAGACATTGTGACACACACCTGTAGTCCCAGCACTGTTGAAGGCTGAGGCAAGAGGATCCCAAGTTTTCCAGCCTGGGCAATTTAACAAGAACTTGTCTCAATTATTTTTAATGTTTAAAAGGCTGGGGATGTAGCTCAGTTTGAAGGGCCTGTGTCCAATCTGCAATATCACCTTAATTAATTAATTAATTGGACTGGACTAGAGCTGAGTAGTACAATGCCTCTGGGTTCATTCCCCAGTATTACACACACACACACACACACACTCTGAGTATAACAAGTAAACAACTACCTGTTAGCTTCAGAATCTGTCATTCCTCATTAACAAACTTTCATGAATTGGTAATATTTTCTCAATTTCTCAAATGTGCTAATTACTTTTCTTTTTCCCAACTTGGAAGATTTGCCAACTTTCTTTTGTCTAAATTGCTTCTTTTCCTCACTTCATGAATGATACCTGTATTCTGAAATTTTTAGCTTAAATGTCATATCTCCAGAGAAATTACTTATGTAAAGCAGTTTACTTATATAAACTTCTTGTTCACTAAAAGTAAATATTGATGTAGGTAAATTTTTAGGTATGTTACAAATGTTCAGCTACAGCTTCTGTTTTTTCTCTTGACAAAGGATATTAAAAGAAGGTAGAAAGTGATACTGTCAAAGTATGAAGAAACTAGTGAATACAAAAGATGAGGTGTCAACATTGCTTCTCATTGTCACCTCCTATCATTGCTGACTTTCTCTAAAATCTCCCTTCTTTTGAAACACATCATCAAAATATGCCGCTCAGCACTACTCCTTCTTACTTTCAGTCATCTCAACATTTTCTGTTACTTCTTGAAAGCTTTAACACTTGACTCTTTGTGTCTTTTACTACTACTCATTTGACTGTTCTTTGTGATTTTAATATCTTCATAGCCATCCATCCAAGCTGATGGCCTGTCACTCTCTTCAACTTCATTCATTCATTTGCACTTCACTTTGGCTATTATAAGTTAGTTACCCTTCTGCCTCCTAAATCTTAATTTCAGGTGCCTCGACCCCTGATCTACAAAGTCCTGTCTTTTCATTTCACTTTATCTAGTACCCTGAGTTCTGCAATTTAAAGACCCTACCAAGTTATCCAGTCCATTTATCTTTTTGCCATTTTTTGTTTTTTGATTTTTGATTCTTTTTATAATCCCAATCCTCATATCAACACTTCTTTAAAACTGAGCTTTTTACTCTATGGTCTCTCATTTTCATTCTTTTTTTATATACACTCAAAATTCCTTGTGGTCAAGTTCCACCCCTTATAGCAACCACTGTTTAATTTCTCTTATCAGAATTAGTTTTACTTGGTCATCTTTGAACAAAACCCAGACTGCACAGAAAAGTATACAAAGATTAAACAACTGGGATCTCATCCTATTGTAAAATTTTTGCTCTGCAAAAGAAATCACCAACAGAATGAGAAGGCAACCCACAGAGTGAGAAAACAATTAGCCAGTAGTTCCTCAGATGAAGGAATAATATGTAGAACATACAAAGAATTGAAAAAAATAGTCCCCCAAATTTAAATACCCAATCCAAAAATGGGCATCTGAAATGAACAGACATCTCTCAGGCAAAGAAGTAGAAATCACAAATAAACGTTAAGAAATGTTCAATGTCTGAGAGATGCAAATTAAAGCAATGCTGAGATTCCATCTCACCCTAGAAAGAATGGCTATTATCAAAAGTCAAACAACACATGCTGGCAGTAACACTGTTCCACTGTTGATGGAAGTGAAGACTGGAGAAACTGCTATGAAATAAGTGTGGAGATTCCTCAAAAAATTAGGATTAGAGGTCCCATTTGACCCAGCTATTTCTTTCTTGGTATCTTCCCAAAATAATTAGAAGTATCATACCACAGTGATACATGTGCACCCACGTTTGTAGCAACACAGTTTGTAATAGCTAAATCTTAGAACTAACCCAAATATATTTAAATTCTTAGTCAAGTTACTGTTTTTCAAAATCTAACATTTGTTCTTTCTGAGTAAAGGTTTGAACTATGAAAATACTATTATACAATAAATGGCATTGTTTTAAAACTATTTTCTCTGTTTAAAATTTATTGCCTGTTTCTACCACTTGCTTATGTTTTAAATGTAGAGCTTTTGAAGAAAAACGAAAAGAACATGAAGAAAGGGAACACCAAATTAGAGAACAAATACTCCAACAAAGAAAACAGAAGTTTGAAGAAGTTACTGAAAAATTCCAACGTGCCCACATCCCTCTTTCTCAACGGAAGAGAGCAGGTACCTTAATTTCTCAAGCAATACAAGAACAAAAATTAAAGTTATGATCACATTTGACCTGACAGTAACATGATCAATGAAAAAACCAAAGAGAAACCAAAACTAAAAAGACCAACATGCTTTTTAAATAAATAGGACTTTAACTAAATGAAAAACAGTAAATTGATTTAGGTTTTATTAGAAAATACTTTGTTGCTTCTATTAGTAAATTCTCTATTAGCTTACAAGTTTGTTTCTACTTCAAAGTGGCTTACAGTTTTATCATTTTAAAATTGATTAACTGAACAAAAGTACTAACATTTGAGTTCAGGAAATTAGTGTTACATTCATTCTGGTATTTTATCCACAGTTTGGTTCAAATTCTTATTTGAGAGACTAGCAGAATAAAAAATCTACAAAGTAATATAATCCAAAACTCTAAGACTCATAACCAACTAAGAATCTAAATATGGTTATGGTCAGTATGGTTATGGTCAATTCTTTGGGGTCATATTCCAATATTTATACATTCAGTAGAAAGACAGAATTGGAATCTGTGTCAAAGCTTCACAAGATAGAGCTTTAATGCATTCAGCCACTTTATGCTATCATATGCTAGCCTGTGCTTGGCCCTGAACTGAGCTGAGATACCATCTCATTGTATAGTACAATTAAATATCCCATGGCCTATTGGAGATGAGAGTAATATAAATAATGCTGATAATATGGTAATTTACTATGGTAGCAGAATGTGTAAAATATTGTGAGAGCATAGAGTGGAACACTAAACATACATAGGGAAATTAAGTGTATTATTCCTGTAAAAAAAAAGTATTTAAGTTGAATCTTGAATAATCAGTATTTTGCTAAACAAACAGAAGGAGCAGATAGTAGCAGTTAGGGCAAGCTGGGTGTGATAGCACGCACCTGCAACCCCAGCACCTGAGAGGCTGAGGTAGGAGAATCACCAAGAGTTCAACGCCAACTTGGACTGCATATAGAGTTCAAGGCTATCCTCAAATATACTGTGAAACCCTGTCTCAAAAATCTAAAAAATACATAACAAACAAAAGAAAAAACAGTCAACTATATAGTCAAGTATACATATAGTCATGTGACTAGCGAGCAAGGCTTTTAAATGTGTATCTTTTACATGGCTATCCTTTATCTACATGCATATAAAAGATGCATAGGATGTAAATGCATCAAATATATTAAATCAATATTTAATATTATTGAAGATACTTGAAATAAGAATGTATTGGAGTTATTTAGGGGCTAGGATTTCAACATATAAATTTTGGAAGAGGCACAAACATTAACACCATAGTATACTCAGTTTCCAACATGAGACTTCATTGATGAAAATAATAACCTATTGAATAGCCTGATGTTGAAAATAGGCATTTTTGTTGAAATTAAGGGTATTTAAGATAAGTGGACTTTCCTGAACATATTTTACCTACCCCCTATGTTTCAAAGAGCAGAAAATAAGAATCCAAAGATATGTATAACTTTTATTCTTAGGAAGGCATCTGAGGCCACCAATAATATGTTGGAAATCAAGTATAATAATTAGAAAATAAGTTAATGTTTGCTATGGTGTCTCTTCCAAAATTTGTATGTTGAAATTCTAACCCCTGTGGTGGTGGATAGAAAAAGAGGCCTTTGGGATCTGATTAGATCATGACTTTCTTATGTGGGGGATTAGTACTTAAAAGAGACCACAGAGTGCTACTTAGCCTTTCAATAAGGTGAAAACACAGCTGAACGTTACCATCTGTGTGGAAATGTGCCTTGATCTTGGACTTCTCAGCCTGCACAACTGTGACAAATAATTTTCTATTATTTAGCAAGTTACCTTGCTTAAAGTATTTATTATAATAGCCTTAAAGAACTAAGATGTCATCTAAAGCTTGATAGTCACATATATGTCCTTTATGATTAGAATAACAGTAGACCATCCCACAATTCTGCATTCTTCCCTAGCTTATTAGTGCATCACTGATTAGGGAAATGATTCACCTCTAGAATTCAAGTTTGAATTAATTGTCATGTAATAATATACTGAGGGCTGCAGGAGAAGCAATATTCTTTTTTATGCAAAATAAAGGAAACATGGGTTGCTTTAGAAAAGCAATATTCTTAAGAAGGTGAAAGAGAATATTTGGAAAGAAGCAAAAGAGGGCCGGGGATTTAGCTCAGCGGTTTGGTGGCCTGCCTTGCAAGCGCGAAGACCCGAGTTCAATCCCTGGTACCAAAAAAAAAAAAAAAAGAAGCAAAAGAAATAAGAGTGTATTGAACATCAAAGTGCACATTAGAAAGATTTGGGACATTGAATACATATAGAAGGCAGGTTTGGATTAAAGGTTGTGCAGAGCAGTGTGTGTATAAATGTTCATACTAGTACAATAGCTTGAATAAGTTACTTGGCTCTTCTATATCTTGTTCTTCTTAGCTGTAAATTTCACATATCATTGGCCTTATAAGCCATAGTGAGAATTAAATTAGTTCATACAGTATATATAAAGTGCTTAAAAATGAGACCTATAGGCGTGGACCAGAGCTGTGCAGGGGCACGCAGATCCCAGACAGGATCTGCCCTGAAAAGAGCTGCACAGGCACATAAACAACAGCAAGAGGCCCACCCAGACTCCATCTATAAGTGAGTGCAGATCCCAGGGAGAAGCCCTCCTGGACCAGAGCTGAGCAGGTACACACAGGTCCCAGCCAGGGCCCCACCCAGACACCAGCAGCTTGGGCTCACAGTCCCCAGCCAAATGCCCTCCTGGAATAGAGCTACACAGTCAGGCAAGCAAAAGCCAGAGGCCTGCCCAGATACCATTCATAAGTGCATGCAAACCCCAGCCAGCAGCCTACTCAGACACCAACAACTCAGTTGCCACACCCCCAGCCAAAGGCTCTCCCAGACAACAGCAACACTGGGGAAAACCCCAGGCAGAAGCATGGTGAGATAACATCCCAACTATGCACAGGCCCCAGCCAGAACCCCGCCCAGAAGACAGGGTAGTGCAGGGATCCAGAAGGGCACCATTCTGAACCCAGGAATTGGTGCAGTGGTGAGCAGCAGAGAAAAGGCCTCTCAGTGGCTTGCTGAGAAATAAGACCACTGGGCAAGCAAAAAGTTGCCTCAACAAAGGCGCAGCATGCTATATCTATTGAAATGAGAAGACACATAAACAAGTCTCAAAACTAGACTTCCAGATCACCTAAGGCAACCCCACAGGGCAACAAGAATGAACAATGTGATACTCAACTGCCTGGACTCCCTGAACTGGCAATGAAAGAGGATCTAGAAAAAAATGAAATCAAAAATTATTTCTTAGATAACAAGAGAGATTGTGTCCATGGAGCAAGAAATAAATAACTCTAGAGCAGTCACAGATTAAAAAAAAAAAAATACAGGAGCTGAGGAACATGATAGAATCCCAGTGTAAGAAACAAATGGAATGAATAAAACAGATGCAAACAGATATCCAGGAGACTAAAAACTCCATTGATACTTTACACAGTGGAATGAGCCAATGTAAGGACAGACTATCAGATACAGAAGACAGGATTGGGACCAGGCATTTAGCTCAGTGGTTCCCACCACCTGCCTCACAAGCTCAAGGTCCTGAGTTCAATCCCTATTACCAAAAAAAGACAAGATTACAATTAGTGACCAGGAAAAGAAAATTTTCTTAAAATTCTCAGGGACCCCAAGAAAGCAATTTAGCAGCTTCTAGATGATGCAAAAAAGAATAACATAAGATTGATCAGGTTCAATGAAGAAACAGGAGCATGCAGGTGACATTAAAAAAAAAAAAAAAAAAAAAACTTCACAAAAGTAGTAGCAGAAAACTTCCCAAGCAGGGGAAAAGAACTTGAAATACAGATCAGTGAGGCATATATGACTCCAAGTAGCCATAATAAAAAAAAAATCTACACCTAGGCATATAATAGTTAAGATTCCATAAACAAAACAGAAGAACAAAATTCTACAAACAGAGAAACACAAATCACAAAGGAAAGCCCATCAGAATCACAGCAGACTTCTCAACACAAACCCTCAAGTGAAGAAGAGCCTGGAGTGAAGGATTTCAATCCCTATAAGAAAACAGTCTCCAAACAAGATTGATGTACCCTGCAAAGCTATCTTTCAAAATTGATGGTGATATAAGATACTTTCATGGCAAAGAGCACCTGAGCACCTTTATGAATACCAAAAAAAGCACTCCAAAAAAAATTTTTTTAAATATCCTACGAAAAAACAATGAGGATCACAACCCCAAGAAGCCCAGTACAATGAATCCATCAGGCACAACAAGAAATTAAATGCAAAGTGGGAGAATCAAACAAAAACAAAAGCTCGTGACAAGGATAAGTCAATACATATCAGTTATAACCATCAATGCCCACACTCTTAATTCACCAATCAAAAGAAACAGACTGGCAGATATTCAACATAGACTTAATTCAAATAGAAACTCAGACTGAAAGTTAAAGGGTGGAAAACAGTACTCCATGCAACAGGAACCCCAAAAAAAGCAAGAGTAGCTATCTTATTTGCAGAACAAATGGATTTTGAACAAACACTAATTAAAAGAGACAAAGGAGGACACTACATCCTTGTAAAGGGGTAAATCCAAGAGGAAAAGATAACAATCATAAATATATATACACCCACCTATATAAAAATACTAGTGCACCCACCTATATAAAATAAATACTAATGGACATGAAAATTCAAGTAAGTACTAATACAGTAATAATGGGAGACCTCAATACCCCAACATCACAAATAGGTAGATCAACTAGACAGAAAATAAACAAGGAAATACTAAAACTCAATCTCTTGAACAAATGAACTTAATGGAGGTTTATGGAGTGTTCCACCCCACAAAATCAGAATACACATTCTTTTTGGCTGCACATGGGTTGTTCTCAAAAATACACCACATACTTGCTCATAGAACAAGTCTAACACAAAGGAATTGAAGTTATCCCCTGTATATTATCAGACCATCGTGCAATGAAATTAGAGATCAGTAGCAACAGAAACCATACAAATTTCATAAACCCATGGAAATTGAATGATACGCTCCTGAATAACCAATGGGTCCCAGAGGAAATTAAAGAAGAAATCAGTTTCTATAATTAAATTAAAATGCTAATCCAACATATCAGAATTTATGGGACACAGTGAAGGCAGTCTTACAAGGTAAATTCATACAAGTGAATACTCATATTAGGAAAACAGAGCAAGCTCAAATAAACAACCTGATGCTCAACCTCAAACTTATACAAAAAGAACAAGACAAACCCAAAGCTCATACAAGGAAGGAAATTATACTGATCAGAGCAGAAACCAATGCAATGGAGACTAAGAGAACAATACAAAAAATCAACATAGCAGAGAGTTGGTTCTTTGAAAGAATATACAAAAGTGACAAACCCTTAGCCAACCTTACAAAAAAAGGAAAGAAAAGACCCAAATTAATTCAATTAGGAGTGAAAGGGTGAAATTACAACAGACCCAGAAGAAATCTAGAGGATGACCAATACCTACTTTGAAAACCCATACACCAATAAGATGGAAAAAGACAGAAATGGACAGATTCCTGGATACACATGAATTACCGAAGCTGAACAAAGAAGAAAATTCTGAACAATGCAATATCATCAACACAATTGAAAACATAATTAAAAACTGAGTAATGAAGAAAACTCCAGGTCCCAATGGCTTCACTGCTGAATTCTACAAGACATTTAGAGAAGAACTACTACCATTACTATTTAAACTCTTCTGTGAAATCAAAAGGGAAGCAATACTCCTGAATTCATTCCAGAAAGCAAACATCACCTTGATCCCAAAATCAGAAAAAAGAAGAGAACTATAGGCCAGTCTCACTAATGAATATAAATGCAAAAATCTTTAATAAAATACTGGCAAACAGAGTGCAAAAGATCGTCAAGAAGATCACACATCCTGACCAAGTGTGATTCACCCCAAGGATGCAGGGATGATTCCACACATGCAAATAAACAAATGTAATATATTATATTAGTAGAACCAAGGACAAAAACCATATGATCATCTCAATAGATGCAGAAAAAGTATTCGACAAAATCCCACACCCACTCTTGACTTAAAAAAAAAAATTGGAATAGAAAGTCTCTATCTCAACCTGATAAAAGCCACCTATGAAAAACCAACAGCCAATATCATACTAAATGGTCAAAAACTTAAGTCCTTCACACTAAAATCAGGAGCAAGATAAGGAAGTCCAGCATCATCACTCCTGTTCAATATAGTTTTTGAAACATTAGCCACAGCAATTAGACAAGAGAAAGAAAAGCAATAAAGATAGGAAAGGATGAAGTCAGATTGTCACTATTTTCAGATGACATGATACTCTATATAGAAGACCCCAAGAACTCCACCAAAAGTCTTCTGAATATAATAACCAAATTCAATAGAGTAGGTGGATATGAGGTCAGTACACAAAAATCAATAGCTTTCCTGTACATGAACAACATACTCACTGAAAGAGGAACTAGAGAAACTACTCCCTTCACAATAACATCCAAAAAAATGAAATAACTAGGGATCAACCTATCAAAAGAAATCAAAGGTCTCTACACTGAAAACTACAGCTCTTTGAAAAAATAGACTAAAGAGGGTATCAGAAAATGGAAAGATATCCCTTGCTCCTGGGTAGGAAGAATCAACAAAGTGAAAATGTCCATACTTCCAAAACTGCTATATAGATTCAATGCAATCTCAATTGAAATCCCAGGAGCATACTTCACAGACCTTGGGAAAACAATCCAAAAATTCATTTGGAGCAAGAAGAGACCTACAATAGCAAAAGTAATTCTAGGTAACAAAGACAAGATAGGGAGTATCACAATACCCAACTTGAAACTATACTACAAAACTACTGTGATAAAAACATCATGTTACTGGCAAAGAAACAGACCTGAGGATCAGAGGAACCGATTAGAAGATTCAGAAACAACTCCAGACACAGTCACCTCATCTTCGACAAAAGGGCTAAACACCCTCATTAGAGGAATGATAGCCTCATTAATAAATGGTGCTGGAAAATTTGAGTTTCAACTTGCCAAAGATTAAAACTAGACCTATACTTGTCACCATGCACTAAACTAAAATTGAAATAGATTAAAGATCTAAATATTAAAACAGAAACACTAAACACCTGGAAGAGAGTTTAGGTAGAACTATTGGAGACATTGACATAGGAAAAGATTTCATGCACAAAACCTCAGTTTCATGTGAACTGGCACAAACAATCAACAAGTGACATCACTTCTTATTAAAAAAGCTTCTGCACAGCAGAAGTAACCACCAACAGAAGGAAGAGACAACCCACAATGTGGGGGGAAAAAATTTACCAGCTGTTCCTCAGAGAAAGGTCTACTATATATTTATATATAATATATAAAGAACTTAAAAAATAGGACCTCCCAAATTTGAAGACCCAATCCAAAAATGGGCATCTAAAATGCTCAGACATTTCTCAAAGAAGTAGAAACAGCAAATAAACAATGAAAAAATGTTCAGCATCACTCGTCATTCGAGAGATGCACATGAAAACAACACTGAGATTCCACCTCACCCCAGAAAGAATGGCTGCTATCAAGAAATCAACCAATAGCAAATGCGGGTAGGGTTGTGGGGAGAAAGAAACCCTTCTCCATTGTTGGTGGGAGTGCAGAATGGTGTAGCCACTGTGGAAATCAAAATGGAGATACAGCATCACTCGATTCGAGAGATGCACATGAAAACAACACTGAGATTCCACCTCACCCCAGAAAGAATGGCTGCTATCAAGAAATCAACCAATAGCAAATGCGGGTAGGGTTGTGGGGAGAAAGAAACCCTTCTCCATTGTTGGTGGGAGTGCAGAATGGTGTAGCCACTGTGGAAATCAAAATGGAGATACCTCAAAGAACTAGAATTAGGGGTCACATTTGACCCAGCTATTTCTCTGCTGGGTATTTTCCCAAAAGAATTTTAAAAATCATACCACAGTGATGCACATGCACCCATATTGGGTAGGGTTGTGGGGAGAAAGAAACCCTTCTCCATTGTTGGTGGGAGTGCAGAATGGTGTAGCCACTGTGGAAATCAAAATGGAGATACCTCAAAGAACTAGAATTAGGGGTCACATTTGACCCAGCTATTTCTCTGCTGGGTATTTTCCCAAAAGAATTTTAAAAATCATACCACAGTGATGCACATGCACCCATATTCACAGCAGCAAACTTTACAGTAGCTAAGACTTGGAAACAGCCCTGTTACCCATCAACTGGAGACTGGATAAAGAAAATGTGGGGTCTTGTTTTTTTATAAAATGAAGTACTACTCAGCCATAAAGAATGAAAAATTAGAGACACTTATAGCTAAATGTGTGCACATTTAGGCGATACTCTTAAGTGAAATAAATAGGACACACATGTAAATACAGAATAGTTTCTCTTGTGTGAGAAACTGAAAGTGTAAATAAGGATATTGTGAAATAGGAAGAAAAGGTGCAAAGGGCAAGGGGAAGTGGGAGGGATTGGGAAAAGGAAAGAAGGGAATGGAATTAACATAAAAAAATGCAAGCAAAGTCTTTGTAAATAGGAAGTGGTGGAGAGGTTGAAGGGAAGGCAGAGGACTGCGGAAAAAATAAAAACCAAGATACATTATGTAAAGGTAACAAATTTCTAGTGATAAATGTCATTACATTGTATACCTAAAATATACAAATAAAATTAATTTAAAAAATAAAGTCTATAGCAGTGAATGCTCAATAAATGTTAGTTTATATTTTCCCTTTTATTTTTAGGAATATTTATAAATTTAGTCAGAAATGTATGGGTCTATGAAATCAAATATAGAGGGTTTTATTTGATAGAATAAAGAGAGTGGGTATGTCTCAAAGTTTCTTTTTTCAGGTAATTCTTAAAATTGGTGATGAAAATTTCCAAGAAATATTTTACCTTTTGAAAATTTGATGTCATTTTTAATATTTATACTATGGTGAAATGTTTTCTTTGTACAGTGGTTTAAAGTGACATTTTATCCATTGAAAAATTAAATCATATAGACCATTGATGATAGCTGTTCAATCTTTCTTTATGGTACTCTCAGTTTTCCAAAAACCTGTTCCTCCATTAGAAGAGGCCCTTAAACAAATTCAAGAATCCAACTTGAAATCAGAAGTACGCCTTCCCTTTTCCTACAGACCAACAATAAGCCAGAGGTAAGTAATTTATTATTACTATGTATAATTATTTGTATATAGTAATCTCTAGTGACTAAATTTGTGGAGCGTTTCATCAGCTACTCCCTGCCTGTTTTCTAGAATTTATTTTCACAGATTAAATTGAGGTAGAGTAGATTTAAATTAGCATTCTAACTTGTTATCTGAAAAAGTTTTGGGTACTTGGGTATAAATACTTCCTATGTTGAATAATTTTATATGGAAATGCTCATTAAAACATTTTAATATCTCAATGTTGATTTTTATTACTGAGAGGAGAAAGTTGAAGTATAGTGATATAAACTTGGGTTTAAAAAAAGTAACATTACATAAGAAAAGGGTTTTTTTTTTTTCTAAGTGGAAATTTTTTCCTAAATGTCCAGAATGGACTACAGCAACTCTTAGTTCCTCTCCAAAGTTGCATAAATGAATCATGTAGAAATAATAGAATGGATCAACAAGTACTGTGTGCCCTCTAACATTCTGTATTTTTCATTTATTTATTTATTCCATATATTTATTGATATATACTATATACATAGAACTAGATGAAGCTTTGTCAAGGGATGTGGAAAAGTATACTGTTATAAAATATCCCTTTACAAAGTAATGAGCATGTGCAAAGGACAAGGACATTAGAAGGCATCATATATTACAAGAGTGACAATTTGGTTAAATCATAGAGTGCAAAATACTAACAATTTGTGTAGATGTGACACTGTGAAGGTAAATGCATCTACATGTTAAGGGCTATAAACTTTATCCTAGAGTTAAATAGAATTTTAAGCAGATGAGTAAGATCCAAATTTTTAAAACATTCCAATTCATTGAGAACTTTTGTGGATAATGAATTGAAAGAAAAGGCTATTTCAATAAATATAGAAATTATATGATCTAGAACTCAAAAGAAATGACAGTGGATGTGATCCAATGATGAACACTAGAGAGCAGCAACATTTAAGAGATGGAAAAAGAGATACCTGCAAATAGAAACAGGTAGAATTATTGACGCAGGACTAGAAGAGGGTAGTTTCGTATAAAGTAAGGAAGGATCAAGCTTCATGGAAAAGAAATAGTTTGCAGAGACCAAATGATTTCTAAACAATCAGTAAATTAGTAAAATAAAAAGTGGTGTTTGTCAAGATACTGGCAGGAAACAGGAGGCGCATTTAAAAAGATTAGATGCGAGGTTAATAACGAGGCTATGAAACCAACAGAGGACTGTGAAGCTCTCCCAAACTGTCAGCAAAGTCAGTGTTACCAATACACACCAGAATTGAAAAGAGCTGAAGTTGTGGAAGGGGGCTGATAAATGGAACCCATGGGCCTAGGTAAAGGAACATAGCCACTGCTAAACCAAGCAAAGCAGTGAGAGAACCAAAGGAATAAGTGCCAGAAGCTACTGTCACCATCCTGTCTCCTGCTAGTGTCATTCATTAGCCAAACTCAGCCATGAGTCTGAAGGCAAGTAAATATTTAGCCTCTGTAGAATGCAGACAAGTAGGAAAGTGTAGAAAATGAATCTGGAGAAGCAAAGACAGAATATCCAGACAGATGCAGAGTTCATGGTATTTCCCAACAAGAAAGTCACTGACAAATTTTGACCGCAATTTTGGGGGGAGTGGTGAAGGCAGAAAATGGATTTCAGTGAGTTGAAAGAAATGGAAAGAAAGATAAGTATAGCTTGCCCATGAACATAGAGTTATAAGATAATAACCAGAAAAAATGTAGGGATGGGATACAGTCTTTTCCTTTAAAATGAGAGATCTTACCCTGTTTAAAAATGAGTGTCAAAGTGATAAGTAACAGAAATGCAGTCTAGAAAGGTCGAGTAGGATAAAAATATGAAATGAGTCAAGTACATACTCTGTGCTATACAATGAATAGCATGGGTTACACATATGATTGAGATATAGTCTTCTGCCTAAGAAGGGTTTGCAGTCACATAGTAAGCCTGTGTAATGCTGGTTACATTAGAACTCATATGTAATACTGTATTCTGGGGGTTGTTATAGAATTATTAACAAAGTGACAAACACAAAAATTTTTTAAATTGTAAAGGATGAGTAAGAAAGAATTGTCTAATAAAGAAGCATGAATTGGGTTTTAGGAATGTATAAGTTAGAGTGTTATAAAAGACACAGACCGTGAAGGAAATGGAACTTGTTTAGAGTGGCAGGAACACAGGTTGTGTTACTAGTAGGACAGAAGATGATCTAGAATATTAACTGAGTTTTATCCTATAACTAATTTTACCCTATAACTGTAATGGTTCTCCTATAATGGAGAACCAATGGAGACTTTAAAGCAGAGAATGGCATCATCTTTATAATTTTAAAAAGATAAATGGTTTGAATGATGGAGAATAGAATAGATAGAAATTGGAAGTCTGAAGACCAGAAAGAAAAAAAATTATTGGGATAATACAAAAGATTTGTCATTACTGCCTAAATTAGAATAACACTGTTATGGTTTATTGAAGAAAATAGATCTGATGAAAGATAAACAGATTGCTGAGATGTAGTTCAGTGGAACAGTGTTTGCCTAGCTTATACCATGGGTTCAGTCTCCAGCACTACAAAAAGGTGTATGATAGTATTCTATCACTTTCTCATTGCTGGAACAGAACACCCAACACCCAAAACTTAAAGGAGGACAGATTCATTTTGGCTCATATTTTCGGTTCATGGTCAGCTGACTCTAAGGCAGAAGCAGCATGGTGGAAGAGCTTGGGTGAAGAACAACTGCTCATCCCATGGTAGCCAGGATGCAAAGAGCCAGCAAGGGAGATAACACCCATCCAGGTCACACCCTCAGTGACCCACGTCTTTTGACCAGGCCCCACATCTTGACAGCACATTCAGCTATGGATTTATCAGTGGATAGTGCCCCCGTGATCCAGTCTCCTTCCAAAAAACCCATCTCTGAACACATGAGACTTTGGGGGAATATTCTAGATCTAAACCATAACATTCCACTCTTTTCCTCCAAAAGACTCATGTCCATCTCCTTATGAAAAAATGTATGCACTCCATGTGTATGAGTTGACAAATTCTTAAACAGTTGTTATTGCTGAAAAGTCCAAGTCCAAAGTCTCCTCTGAAACTCAAGCCAAATTATAGCTGTGAGCCTAAGTAAAAATCAAAAAAATTAAACACTGCTGACATAATAGACATTTCCATTCCAAAGGGAAGAAATGGGTGTAGAAGGAGATGAGGCCAGAGTAAGTCTGAAACCCAATAGGGAAAACATTAAATCCTAAAGGATACTGGGAATAAATTCTCCAGTAGAGAAAATATTGAATTAAAGCTCCATGTTCAGCACCTAGGGCAAGCTATGGTGAGATGTGAACATTAAAGGGCTTAGGTGCCCTTGCCCTTATGGTTTTGCCAGTGCAGCCCTTGTGACCTCTGGGATTATGACAGACAAAATTAGAGGAAACTTCAAATATAAGGAATAATTAGCATGTACAAGAAAGGCATGAAAGGCCATGTTCTGCTAGGAGAATGTTACATGATTCAGCTTAGCTATGTGTACACTGAGAAGAGAGTTGTGCGAAGATACGTTAGAAAGGAGTTAAACCATGAAGAGCCTTGTTTAAAAATTTGTTCTAGAAACA
This sequence comes from Fukomys damarensis, assembly GCF_012274545.1. NCBI lineage: Eukaryota > Metazoa > Chordata > Mammalia > Rodentia > Bathyergidae > Fukomys > Fukomys damarensis. The sequence goes on from NW_022900928.1 coordinate 51,227,033, forward strand.
CTTAGTGAAAGATTTGAAACAAGCACACATTTATATTTTAGAAGTGGTACCAGAGTGAGAAAAAAAAAAAAAGGTAAGGCTGAAGGTGTGGAAATTCAACTAAAGTAGTATGTAGGTAATAATGACTTCGTCTTTTTAGAATTTTTATTAGTACATGTTTTCAGTACATAATATATGGGCTGCCAAAGCAAGCACTGTTTGCAGTACATAATGATTACATTCATCTAGGAGAACTGATAAATGTTAAACACACCTTGACTCTTTTCCTTCCACTTTCCCTGCCCTACACCCTCCCTCCATCTGCTGTGATGACTTCTGAAGAGCTATTTAGAAGAACCTGGGCATGATGTCACACACCTGTGATCCCGGCCCTCTGGGAAGCAGAGGAAGAAGGACCACAAGTTTGAGCCTGGCCTGAGCAATTTAGAAAACCTGTCTCAAAATTTAAAAACAGATGGAGAGTTAGTTCAGTGCAAAAGCCCTGGGTTTAATCTCTATAACCACAAAATAAATAGGCAGGAAGATAGACAGATACTATAAATTTTGCAATTATTAAATTCATTACAAGTATGGCCATTAATCGTCACACATCAACTTCATTGGATTAAGAAATGTGTAGCAGATTATTAGAGCACGTTCCAGGTTGTGTCTAGGTAGGGCATGGAGGCAAGGCCTTGGGTACTGTATGTGTTCCCACACCTACTCCTCTCTGGCACTGTTCCCTTGCTGTGCTCCTTGGCTTCTATGAACTGTTCTGTGGCATCCTTCCACCATGATGTTCCAACCAGCTGACTGAAAAGAGTCCCCTCCAAACTGGGCTTAACTGAACCATTCCTCCTTTAAGTTATGAGTGTCAGGTATTGTGTCCAGCAACAAGTAAACTTAGCATTACAGCAAGCAAAGCAGTGCATTGAAGTGGGAAAAGTAGAACCAAAGAGCAGTGTGGTAAGGAACAAATCCAAGTTGAGGCAATAAAGGCAATATAATTTAGACTACTTTATGCAATAGCTTGTCTTAAAAAATTGAAAAATAAGGAGAGGGGCCCTAGAGTTCACGGAATTTAAGCTGAGTTTAAAAATTCAAAACAATCAACAAAAAAAAATCAAAACAATTTAGTATAGAAGTAATATCCATTTTTAGTACAGGAACTCTTCCCTTTCAGGTTTCTTTTTCTGTCTCTCAGTTGTTATATTTTGTGTTAATCATATATTTTCAATTTTAAAAATGCGTCTTGTTCAGTAAATGAAAGTATAGACTTGTTTGTCCAATAATGTTCAGTTGCTTAAGTCTTAGAAGAGTTAAAATGTCAGAAAAACCGAGTTCTCTGAAACAGATAGTTATCATGACTGCAAAGCTGTGCTGGATCACTAAATATATATCATCTTTGTTTTATGAAAAGTGACTGTCAGTCAACACTAAAATACGTAGTTTTCCTGTTACTGAAATATATTATTTTGACTGACTTTATGATGTCTATATCACTGTGTGCATATATACCACATGCATGTCATATATTTGGAAAACAAAAATATATACAATCTATAGAGAGAACAGTATAGTTTCATTATTTCAAAGTTGCATTTCTTTCCACAGATAACAGTAGTAAATAATGTATATTAAAATGTTTATAAACTATAAGCAATAAATGCCATACAAATATGAGATATTGATTATTAAGATTCAGGTATTAGGTAATGAAAATATACTTATTGCAAATATTACCAATATTAATAAATATCATATTAAAATACATTCTCAATGAACTATAAACCTAAAATATGTTAATAAAGTGATGCCAACAAATGAAATTTCCAAAGAAACAGAGGTACATCAGTTCTTATGAAAAAAATGTCCTAATATGGAAAATGTTAATAGTAAATAAATATAGTTTGAGATACTGGTAATTTGATCATCTAAAAAAAAATCTATAAAAAAGTAGAGAACATTGATGCTTAAGCTTCAAGAAAAATCAATATATTTTTATGAACATGGAAACTTTTCAGAAATAAGGAAATATAAAATATTAATAAAGGACTAAAATTTTAAAAAGAAGACGTAATCAATCTTCTATCAGAACCAAATTCCTATCACAGAATGCATCTTCACCTTTCTGGTAGGTACAGGGAGAAAAAGGTATATTCTACCCCATGTTAAATACTACTTATTCTTTTTTACAATAACATTGTTAGATATCTATCTCCAATATCCATGTATTTTTTGGTGAGACAGCTCATTCTGACCACATGCTGCCCTGAAAAGTCTGGATGGAACTGAGCAGTTGTCTATTTGACCTCTACTTGCTCTTTGTGCATGTTCTACACCAGATTTTTCAGCCCATATTCAAGTATCTGTATGGCTAACAGACTTCTAAAACTACTCTAAGAAAAAGAAATAAGAAAAACGGAACACGAGTCAACCATGTAAATTTTTCAGTTGCGGTGAGAGCACCCTGTATGTTCAATGGAAGATCGTGCGTAGACCCTCAGAACAAAAGAAAAAAAAAACATGAATCAAAAGTCTAGAGACAATCCAGTAAATCCAAAAACATCTTAATAAGGCTGTTTCTTCCCCCCTGTCCAAATGCTTTTCCACCTGTACAGATCTATTCCCACCTGTCCAGCTGTCTCCACACCTGATCCCTACTTATCTGATCAGCTGCCTTCTTCACGGGCCCCAGTACTGTCCCACCATTCCCAAATTCTTCCTAGCTACCCAACTGTTTCTCACACACGGCAGCCCCAGACTCTGCCTTCTGCCCCCTCTACTCTCCCAAAGACCTTTGTACCTCCCTCATCACTGTCTTACCCAATCAAATATCTTCCTCACCCTCCTGCCTCAGTTACTTCCAGCTTTTCTAGCAATTTCCTTCCTCTACCAGCCCCTATTCCTTCTCGCCCACCTAATCATCGACTTCATCCATCCCAAAGTTCTCTATTTGTTCCTGATCCTAACTCACAGAATAAGTTATTTTACAAAGCTTTCAGACCTAAACATTTCCTTCCAGCCCAGCGTTCTACCCCAGTTACTCTAATGCCTTCCCTTATTCATCGTTCCCTTCCAGCTCGACTGGTTGTTTCCCCAGTCCCTTTGGAAGCTCTCCCTGCTTTGAAACCTTCTTGTTTATCCAGTCATCCCCTTCATCAACCAGTCCCCAGTCTCTCTGATACCAGTCCATTGCCTGAGCATCCTGCTAGATTGGGTCTTTTCCAGTCAGGTCAGCAATCTCTTTCACAAACCACCTTGTCAGATAAGCCCCAGGCCTTTTTAGACCATCCACCTGCCTCAAGTATTTCCCATGCATCTCCCTGTCATTGTCCATCCTCTTCTTTTACTTCATCTCCTTCTACTTCCACATCCTCTTCTTCACCCTCTGTAGCATTTTCTTCTTCATCATCTGTTCTCTCCTCTCCTTCACCTTCCTCTTCTACTTCTCCATCTCATACCCCAACACCTAGCCCTCTTTTGTCCTCTCCTTTACATTCATCTCCTTCTCCATATTTGCCTCCAGCTTATTTAGCTTTTCCCTCTCCAATTTCTCCTGTTTCTACTCCCTTTATGATTTCTTCTTCCTTTCCCCCTATGCTCCACTCTCCCTCTATTTCTATCTCCCCATCTCCTGTTTTTCCTATCCATCCTTTCAATCCTCCTCACGGGGGGAAGAAAGTAGAGAAAAGAAGAGAAGAAAGTGGAGTAGAGAAGAAAGGAATAGAGAAGAAAAAGTTGAGAGACGACAACTTTAAAGGTAAATAAATTGAGTTTATTAGAAATTTTGTAGATTTAGCTTTGTTTTATTTGGGAAGGGTGACCAAAGGGGAAGGATTATATAAGAGTAGGGAAATATAAAAGGAAGATACAGAAACATATCCACAATGTTCAGACACTTCTATTGAATACATTCTTGCTCTCCTTGATCTCCCTATTATAACAAAGAGGTAGTTAATAATGTAATACTCGTCGATAATCATTAACTTTGACTATTTCAGCCTGTCCAAATAAAGATATATATGGGTATTGGAGATAGGTATATATCTTATGTGGCCAAGTGTCACCTTTCAAACATATTTATATTTATTGAATTGGGAATAATATAATGGAATTGGGAATAAGTAGCCTTGGAATTCATACTACTCGCTATAGTGCATCAGGCAGTTAGCGATACGATATCTTCATTCCCATCCCATCTCTTCCAAAGACTTTCCTTCATTCTTTGTTTTTCTCTTTGTATATAAACTGAAATGTAACCTATAGATATACAGATACACAGAGAATACAAAATTGTAAATAGAAGATGATGTTGTGCTAATATTCTGATGACATTTTGGCACACTAAATTAAATATTAAAGATACCCTTTCTGTAGCATGAAAACTATGGTTATATTCCTGAAACAAACTAAAATAAATGTATACACTCTTCACTAAATAAGAGTCAAATTCCCAAACTTAGATAAGGAGAGAGAAAATTCCTGCCTACCCTGACAAGCAGTTTTCATAGTTTCTATATACCTGAATCTTCAACCAGCTCTTTAGGTTATAAGAATACCTGTTCCCATGACATCAACTCAGAACAAAGGGTAATACAGAATATTATTAGCCAGATAGAAACACTTGTAGGAAACTGAACTGACTCCACATATTACAGGAATTATTTATTCCTATTTCAAATGATAGAAGAATGAGATATAATAATCAAAGTCATGACTAATTGGGCATTCATACATGAAGGTGGAGCTCTTTACTGGCATTATACTCTCACAACCATTTTTATTCTATTGATTGCTTTAAATTACTATTCTACTATATCTATATATTTCTCCAATATCCTTATATGTTATTATCTGGATGTATACATACATACAAATGTGTCATTTATATACTTATAGAATAAGTTAATTTTAATTAAATGTACTAAAATTTTTATGTCTAATTCACAGAGCTATAGATCCTACTTTGTCTTCAGCATTGTCAAAAAATGATCACAAGCATCAGAAACATCTCATATCCAAAATCAACTGGGATACGGAAATGAAGGAAAACAACATGGCAAACATAACTACAAACAAAAATGTGTTCCAGCTTAAACTGGAGGAAACTCAGAAACTCCTAGAAGATCAGCATTTAAGCAGTTTGCAAGTATGCAATTTATTAATACTTTACTGCTTAATACTTTCATTTCTAATAATAATTCTCCCCCACTTTTCAGTGTTCACTAAAGAAATGTATGTTATTAGCTAAGAGTAGGCCATAAAAGATAGTGTGGCTGAATCAGTACAAATTTAACATAAATACTAGAGAAAGAAACTTTTAGTTTTTTCCTTACTTATACATTTTTCCCCTCTAGTTCTTTTGTTCTTTATCCATTCCTTCTATTTCAAAAAAATACACTTTATTAATTTTCTGATAACCATGAAAGCTATTTGAAAGTACAATGAAATGTAAGTATTATTAGAGACTGTAATGTAAAAACAACCTTAAGATTATAATACATATAGTAATTAGGTTCTTAACTGAAATATGACAGAATTAGCTACAAATGATGTTTATAGACTGTTCCTTCTGGGGTATTTATTCTGTTTTTTTTTTCCAAAATGAGTATAGATTTCAGTTGATTTTTCTACAAGTTTCTGCACTTTGTTTTTCATTGATAATTATAAGATGCTTAATTGGTCAATATCAAGATTAATTTGGCCTGATTGATCCAACAACTAATCAATAGTGCCAAGGCTAAGAAAGAAAAACAGGAGATGTCTGCTGGTGAAATATGACTTCTTACCAAAAACAACCATAATTCTGAACATAACATATGAAAGAAACAACTGTTTTTAGACATTGGACAGAGGTAGTATAGGATATGATCTTGAAAAGGAGAAATAATTAGGTAAGCCTCATGATCTTCCTAGGATTTCAATTTAGACATACTCTCTAGATAAACCTCAAAAAAATATGAAAGTGATCCCTTTGCCTATATTAAAAAACCTTTTTTCAGCTGTAAAAATCTAGAAATGCAATAAGACAATGTTTACAATGTCAACATTCAATCAGAATTTACTAGACATATAAAGAAGCAGAAAAATATGACCCATAGCCAGGAGAAAATTAATCAATATAATCAGACACAGAAATGGTAGAGACAATAGGATTAATAGGCAAAGAATGTAAAACCATTTTATAAATATTTTTCAACTAATTAAAGTAAAAATGAATATAGTAAAGATAAAAACACAATGTCTGAAATGAAAATTTTACTGGATGGGCTGCAGTCATTGTAGGGTGCGGGAGATACACATATTTAAAGACATAACAGTAGAAATAATCTGAACAGAAGTACTAGAAGAAAAAATATTGTACAAAATTAACAGTGTTAGTGACCTATGAGACAGTATCAAACAGTCAACACATTTAAGTAAAATTTCACAAAGAAGAGGGAATTTTTTTTAAAACTGTGACTCAAAGTGTTCCCTACATGATGAGAATTATAAATCCACAGATTCTAGAGACTCAACAAACTCCAAGAAGAGTAAATGTTAAGGCACACACAACACACAAAGGCACATTAAATTCAAATTAAACTAGAAGGGAAAAAAAGACATGTCTATAAAACAGATCAATATGTTCTACATATGTGTGAGAAATCAAATGTTTTTAAATATTTGCCATATTCTTACATGTTTGCAGTTTTTTTAATGATTGATAATTCCATGGAAATTATGAGAATGTCTTGAGTTTATGAAACTTATTTGTCCTCAGTCTCCCAAAAAGGAGCCATTTTATAAGTCAATAGTTTTGGAGCCTAAATCCATATTACAATTACCTGGGGTATTTTTAAATAATAGTAATTCATGAACTCTATCCAAGTATTAAATGAACTAGACCAAAGCATAGGTATTTTTTATAAAGTTCCTTATGTGGTTCTAACTTGTAAAGAAAATTGAAAACATTACTATAGTCTACAAGATTGGCTTTTATAAAAGCATTTATGTCCCTCCAACAGGAAGTTCATATCAGGGTCACAAAGCTTTTAGGAGACTCACTTAAGACCAGTGAATGTTTCAAGCAAAACTACAATTTGTAAATTATTATTTTCCACAATTTTACTTGCTATTATGCAACCTTTAAGAAACTCCATACTCTGAATGGAATATCAATAAGAAAACTTTTTTAAGCTATAACTATGGTTGGAATAATTGGAAAGTTACTTTAGGAGTTGAAATTGAAGCAAGCACATTTCACTATAAATCTATATGACACTCCTATTTTTTTACCTGAGGACTGACCAGTACACAGATATAAATAATTTCTACATCTATGCTGTTATAGTCATACATGCTGAAGAGAATTGGATTTGGTAACAATTGTATGTCATTAATTTTACCATTTTAAAAATGTCTAAGGCATAAAACAGTGTTCTCCCTTTTTTTCTAGAGATTTTGTGATGAAGTTAAGCAGATAACCAATTCTGAAACCCTTTCAAGTATAGACAGTCTTGAGGCTGGAGAGCATGAAGAAATATACTTTGCACTTAATAAGGAGTCTGCTCCACCAATCCAACAGAATTCTGTTTCTCTCAAATCATCAAATCTGCAGTCAACTAATCTAAACAACCTTGATGAAGATAAACTGTCCTTATCTAAAACTCAACATATAAATGATTGGCTTACAAATTTAGATGCCCAAAATACTCAGTCTGTCACACCTTCCTCAGATATTTTAAGTAAATCTAGTGTTTTGCCTTCGTGGGAACATTTTAATAATAAAGAACAAAATCAGTCTGCTTTTTGTAGAACTGTAGAAACAGCCACAAGTACTTCTAATAATTCAGTAGCTTTTGTATATAGTCCACCCATTGTTGTACTAGATAAAAAATCTGAAAAAAACTCTGGAAATAGCATGATGAAGACAAGTGACTTCACTTCTGGAACACTCAAAAATGAGAAGCCATTAGTTACTGAGACACCAACATTTAAATTCAGCAAAGCCTGGACCACTCCAGATTCTCAAACCCCGGAGGTGTCTACATTTTCAGACCAAGATAAATATTGTCAATTAACTCAAGAAAATAGAACTGCTTCAATTCCTACTTCATTTGTACCAATGGCGACACCTTTAGTCTTGCCATTTAATAGACAGTATGCTAGACCATTAGCAAAGAACAATATACACATAAAAGAAATTGATCCAGTACAGTGTTCTGATAAGCTAGATGAATTAAAAGATATTAAAGATGAAAATATAAAACATTTTAATTATGAAAAAAAAGAGTTGCCTTTATTTTCTGACAGTTTTCAAGCTGCCAATATACCTCAAAATTTTGATTCAAAAGATAAAAACCAAAAAATAGCTGAAACAGCAACATCATTGTGTAATGTAATTTCTAATTATGACTTATTTGATGAGCACAAGAAAATGAAATACAACATTCATGAGAGAAATGGTGTGAAGTTTCTTAAAAGTATTTTAAAGAAAGAATCTAAATATGAACATGATTATCTTAAGGCACTACTCATAAAGCAAGGCTTTAAGTTCAGAAATAAAAAAGCAGCAGCTATCAGAGATAGTATTGAATTAACAAAGGAAAAAGAAAAAGGTACAGAAATCCTAAAGACTACTAAAAAATTGAGGTGGTTTGATGAAACTATTCATATAGGAAGCAGTGCTGAAGACACTCACTCACTGAAGTACAGAACAGGAACTACTCAACAGTGGTCTCAACAATTTCATAGTCAAAGTGGTCCTGGCAGCAACGCAATTAATGGTCCTGCCTGTCCTGTGCATTCTGCTGATAGAAATAAGTCCAAGGACGTCTCTGAAAATGTCTCTACATTAGGAGGATCTGGAAAAGACCATGTGCCTTTGAACTGTTTTATACCCTCAGGTTATAACTTTACTAAGCAAGCCTGGCCAGTCTCCAAAGAAGAAAGTATAAGTCCTGTACATAATGGTGGCTCAAAAGCTCCAAAAAGCAATCTACAGAGAGATGGAGCAAAAATAATTAGAAGAACAGGATCTGCAAAAGTTCAATCAGGATTTATAGATACAAACAGAAAAGGCCCTATCATTCACCCACAATCTGCAAGCAAAGCCAATGCCTTTATACAAGCTCAGGGTAAACTAATCATACCTCAACCTCCTCCTAAACCTGTATCAAATATTAGAAGTAGTAAAAATGTTCAAGGGTCTCAGTATCAATCAGTAATGCCGCAAAATTCTCAAAACCTTATTACACATGACTGTTTTAATTCAAAATATGTGCTTCCCATAGAATACAGTTTCAATCAATGGCATCAAGAAAGTAGCCCCCCACTCTCAGATGCTTGTTCTGACCTGGTCACTGTGATACCATCTTTACCCTCTTACTATTCTTCCCAGTGCCAAACTTTAGCAAAAACAAATCATTCAAACAGTACTCAAATTTTTGCCCAGCAAGATGGAACATTATATTGCACCCAAAAAACTCCTGTTTTTGAAGAAAGTTATCAGTCTGTGACTCTTAAAACTACTGAGCAAGAATCTATTCCCTCGTGGACAAAAAGGAATAATATCCTGCACCAAAATAAGAGGACCTCTGGTAAGAATAAATTTATATCTTTTATAGATAAAATGTACAGCTTTTAAAATTCACCTTGTTTTTCTTACTGAGGTATGTGTACTGTGTGTGTGTGTGTGTGTGTGTGTGTGTGTGTGTGTGTGTATATATATATATATATATATATATGTAATTACAATTTAGTCATATAGAAATAATTTACTTTTCTTCACATAGTAGCTAGTTTACAAAAAATGTCCCAACCTGTGCTCAGTTAAATTTAGAAACTTTTGCCAGCCTCCATATTGTCCATGGTTTTTCTTGTTAATTTAAAAGGAGGACAAGGAACGGGATCTGATTTTGGGGCCACATTATTCTGTCATTACTATTGTAGTCAAATTCTCTGTCAAGGTAAACACAGTGAAAAATATTGCTTCAATTATCCTAAATTGGTAAATGTGATGGGTAATCTATTCCTTTATTTTCCCTTAAATTACTACGGGTAATTAAATTGCTATAAACTCATAATAGATGTAACCTGATCCTCCCATCCTTTTTTTCAAAGAGTGTGACAGCTCTGCTTTTACCTGTTTATCTTGGTTTTCATTTACAGAAACCCTAAACTTTTTTGAAAATTAATTATCTCTAGAATGACATTATATTTAGTAGCTAGTTGACTCCTCATGAAACTACTTTCTTTCTCTGGGGGAATAGACTAGAAACCCATAAATATCCCTGCCAGTAAGAACCAGTTGTCTACTGAGAAACAGGACTGGGGTTGGAAAGAAGGAAAATAGTAAAGAAATTCTTCTTTTCCAAAGGTATGAATAAGTATTAGCATATAAAAAGAACATTAGTTTAAAATAATATTTAAAGGGCCGGGGATTTAGCTCAGCGGTTCGGTGGCCTGCCTTGCAAGCGCAAGGACTCGAGTTCAATCCCCAGTACCAAAAAATAAATAAATAATAATAATAATAATAATAGTAATAATATTTAAAGTCTTCTTCAATTAGACCATGAGCTTTTAAGAACAAAAGAATTTTTTGGTTGTTCATTACTATATCTCCAGATCCTAATAGTATGTAACACTTAATAAGCATCCACACTTTTCTTAAATTGAATGGACACAACATTTGCACATGGAAAATTAAGTGTAAAGACTCATCTAAAAATCTTCAGTGCTTATATACAAAAATTTAAATTTTAAAAAAATATCTTACAGAAATTTCTTTTTTATCTACTCATTTAAGAATACTCCCAAAATATGAAAGTTATAGATTAGGTATTCTACAATAAAAAAATTATGATTACTTTTTTTTAGTTTGTTCCTACTCTCTGCCAAAGTGCTTTACATTTTTGTCTCATTTAAACCTTATAGTAACCCTGAAAATTAAATTCTTTAAACCCCATTTTGCAAAGAAAAAGAATCAAAATTGCCTAAGGTTAAGAGCTAGTAAACAGGAGAATCCAAATCTCTGTGGCTACAAATTCTGTGCTTTTTCTACTAAAACCATATAACAAATGATTATTAAACATATATCAGGGCCGGGGATTTAGCTCAACCATTTGGTGGCCTGCCTTGCAAGCTCAAGGACCCAAGTTCAATCCCCGGTACCAAAAAAAACAAAAAACAAAAAAACATACATCATATGTCAGACTCTGAGATAATCAAGAAAAAAATACTAAGAAACTTAGTTTCTCAAATAGCCTATGTGTTAGAGTAGTATATTAAAATTCTCTCATTCTCTAATAAAAGAATGTGATACATATGTTCTACTAAAGAAACCAGTATTTTCGTGGCATTTGATTAAAAGAAATGATTCAGTGAACTTTATATAAAAAACACTGTAAATGTAATGAATTTTAGCTGTTTTGACTGTGATAGAAACATTCAAATTGTGTATATATCTTACCTCTTGCTATAAGATTATACTTAAAAGATCTCAGTGGTGCTAATTACTTATCAGTAAGTCATTCAGGCTTTTTTCCAAAACTATTTAAATATCCAGCATTTCAATTCTTTGATAATACTGAATTGTAGTGCTGTGATAATTCATTCATTTACTGTATTTTTCCTATTCACCTATTTGCCAGATAATTTCTGTTCTCACACTCGTGTCTAGAGTTGACAGTTGTAGAAGGCATCTTTTTCTCTATTAGCACTTCCAGAACTCTTTAGCAGCACTGTCTAGGAAAAACTATTCCCATGAGGCCTGGGCCATTCAACTGTATCACCTGCTGCTACCTCAAGTCATTTTCCCCTAAAGCAGCCTTCATCCATAACATCCATAACTCCTCTGCTTCTAAAATTAACTCAGTCATACTCTCCTCTGTGACTACAGTCTCCCATAATTTTGCCATTACTTCTACCATTCTTCTATCTTACTGGGACTGTAAGGTTTTTGTTTGTTTTTTTTTTTTTTCCTCACTTTCTTGTTCCAATTCATCAGCTCTCTCTCAGCTTAGATGTAGTGGTCTTTTGTTTCAATAATTCTTTTGCCAGTACCCTGAACTCTGTCCCTTGGTACCAATCAGGCAACTGTCTCTCCTCAGAAAAAATAAAACTTTTCCACTTACTCTACCTGCTTCTAAATAGAATTCACATGATATGGTAGCTATCTAAATTACATTGTAGATTCATTACTATCAACCTCTAATAATCACCCCTACCAATTAATCTGAAAAGTTCACTATCCATTTTATGCTATAACTATCTAAAACATTTATTCTTCTCAAATATCCAATATCCCCGCTTCTCCTTTTTATCAAACATTTATCTATTCATTTTCCCAGACCATATATCAATGATAATAAATATCCTAAATGAGAAGAAGAATTGTTAGAGTTAGGATACTTTAACAAATTTTTATAAATTTTTTAAATATTTAAAATAATACTCCATGGCTTATAGAGCCATCCATTAGTAGTAAAATTGGAGCAGATGTTAATGATAAACATCAAACTCAGCATAGTGATTGTCTCTGGGGAAGAGAGTAGGAATGAGATCTCCTAACAGTAGGCAGCAACCTTGTTACGTAGAGGTCTTTGATTGTATCTTTACCTGATCTTTAATATGCTTGAAATATTTCTGTGTCAAACAATTTAATGTAAAATGAGCAGCAAGAATGCACTGTGAATAAATAAATACAAGGCATTCTTCTCAAGCAGTTTAGCCATGAGTGGTAACACTGACTTGAAGAATATGTATGAGAACTTTCTAGGGGAACATTAGATACAGATCAATGATCTGAAAGAGAATAACACATGTAAATATAATTGAAATATAAAAACAATCTATGAATTTAATTTTTAAAAGCAAATCCTCTGTCAATACTCTTTGATCTGATGTCCTATTTCATATAAGGTCTTAATCCATCATGTATGTCAATTCTTTATACATCTTCCTGTTTCCTTTGAGACAAAATTTAAGAATTTGAGGAAGTGAGACTATAGATACTTGGAAGTAGATGAGGAAAGAATTGAGAGTTCAGATGTCCTGTGTTTTGTCAACTAAGTATGATAAGATTGTATTATAGAGCAAATTAAAAGTTAAGTTTTGTGAAGAATGAGAAGCGGGGGGCTTGTTGACTAAAGATAAAGCAGTTGCTGGCATATAAAGCCTGAAGGGAATAATATGCTGAGAAGCACTTAAGCAAACCAATTTCTTGTAATGAAATAATTACGGGCTTCCTCATCTGAAAATTAACAAAAACTGATCAAAAATAAGCCCATCTAGAAGGGACTCACATAAAGATACAAACTTAGGAGAAAAGGTATCAATTGAGAGAAAATTTGTAGTAAACTAACATGGAAAACTTAGTGTTATCTGTTACTGATGAATACCAGTATATTTTACGTCAAAAATATGATTTCATATTAAATATGAAACTCAGTGGGAATAGGGAATTGAACAGAAATTAGAATAATTGACAAATATAGTGGAAATATTTTAGGATTTCTAAAAGGGAAACCTGAGAAATTTTTTCCCCATTAAGTTTATTGGTACATTTAAAGCATACAATTCAGTTGCATTCATAATTGGGATCTTGTACCTTTACATTATATGTTTTGGTTGTTATTTTTTCCCCATATCCCTGCCCTCCCTTCACCCCCTTCACCCTTTCCTATTTACAAAGACTTCGTTTCCATTTTTCAATTTTTCAAATTTTTCTTTTTCCTTATTTCCTTTTCCCTTCCAACTTCCCCTTTAGACATTTTCTATTTCACACTCACAATTATACCATTTGAAGCTTATTTACATTTAGTTTTTCATAGCCGAGAAATTATTCGGTATTTACTCAAGTGTCTTCTATTGATTTCACTTAAGAGCATAGCCTCAATGTGCATTCATTTAGCTATAAATGTCTCAAGTTTCTCATTCTTTATGGCTGAGTAGTATTCCATTTTGTAGAAAAACCACATCTTCTTTATCCATTCTTCTGTTGATGGGCATTTGGGTTGTCTCCAACTTTTAACTATCATGAACTGTGCCACTATAAACATGGATGTGCACATATCACTGTGGTATGATTCTTTTAATTCTTTTGGAAGGATACCCAGCAGAGGGATTACTGGGTCAAATAGGACCTCTAATCCTAGTTCTTAGAGGTATCTCCATATTGATTGACACAGTAGTTGCACCAGTCTGCACTCCCACCAACTCCCCACAGCCTGGCCAGCATTTGTTATTGGTTGATTTCTTGATAAAAGCCATTCTTTCTGAGGTAAGATGGCATCTCAGTGTTTTCATCAGCATCCATCAAATGACCAGTGATGCTGAACATTTTTTCATATATTTATTTGCTGCTTTTACTTGTTTGTCTGAGGAATGTCTGTTCATTTTAGATGCCCATGTTTTAATCGGGTTCTTGTATTTGGGGAGTATGATTTTTTTTTTTTTTTTAGTTCTTTATATATTCTAGATAGTTGTTCTTTTTCTGAGGAGTAGCTGGTAAAAGTATTTTCTCACATTGTAGGTTATCTCTTAGCTCTGTCGGTAGTTTCTCTTGCACTGCAAAAACTTTTCAATACAGGATACAATGAGATTCCAGTTTTTGGTTCTTTTTTTTTTTTTTTTTTTTTTTTTTTTTTTTTTTTTTACAGATTGAACTCAGGACTTTACGTTTGCAAGGCAGGTGCTGGAATCACTGGGCTAAATCCCCGGCTCCAGTTGTTGATTCTTTGTGTAAGTTCTCATGCTTCTAAGGATTTGTTCATAAAGTCTCCTATGCCATTGTCTTTGCGAGTTCTACCTAATCTATTTTCCAGTAAGTTTAGTGTTTCTGTTTTGATATTTAGATCTTGAATCCACTTGGATTTTAGTTTAGTGCATGGTGAAAGATAGGGATCTAGTTTTAATCTTTGGCAAGTTTAAATCCAGTTTTCCAACACCATTTATTAAAGAGGCCATCTTTCCTCCAGTGAGGATGGTTGGCTCCTTTGTCAAGGATGAGGTAGATGAATAGGTCTGCTGTTGTTTCTGCATCTTCTAATCTATTCCATTGATCCTTGGGTCTGTTTCTTTGCCAGTACCATGCTGTTTTTATCGCAGTGGCTTTGTAGTATAGTTTCAAGTTGGGGATTGTGATAAGCCCTGGAGACCTGGGAAATTTAATAATGGATACTTTTTAAGTAATATCTAAGAGCTGGAGGTAGTGGCGTACACCTATAATCACACACTTCAGGAGCCTGATGCAAGAGGATCCCTGAGTTTAAGACCAGACTAGCCTACAGGGTGAGTAAAAGAACAGCCTGAGGACTTGTCTAATAAATAAATGACATCTAAAAATGTGAATTTATGGGAACTAAAAGTATTGTGGTTTTTGTTTGGTTGGTTTTTTTGAGAGGTTTTGTTGTTTTTGGGGGGTAGGTTTTTTGATTGTTTGATTTTGATTTTTTTGAGGCAAGGTCTCACTTTGTAGTTCAAGCTGGTTTGAACTCACAGTGTACAACAGACTGTCCTCAAACTTGCAAATGATCCTCCTGCCTCAGACTCCCAAGTGTTGGGATTACAGACATATACCACCATGCCCAGGGGAATAAATTTAATTTAAAAAAAAAGAGATTTACATGGCTGCTATCTAGAAATCTAAAAATAACTATTGAGAGAAATTAAAGAAGACCTACAAAACAGAGGGAAGAGGAATATCCTTTTTAATGTATTGAAAGGAGTCAATTCTCCCAAAAGTTAATCTATAACTTTCATACAATCACAAAGTTTCAGCAAGATTTTTGTAAAAATTGCCAAAGTCAGTGTAATAGTTATATGGAAATGCAAAGGCCAAGAATAGCTGAAACAAGTCAAAGAACAAAATTGTAATACTTACACAATTAGACATTAAAGCTACAATAATTAACACAATATGGTGTTTGCAAAAGGATATTTAGACCAATGGAATGAAATAGAGTCTAGAGACAGACCTACAAGTTTAAGTACTTGGTTTTTGGCAAAGGTGGCAAGGCACAAGAGGGAAAAATGTTAAAAACGTTTATCAGTCATTAATTGGAAGAATATATTGAATTAGTAAAAATGACTTTTAACTCCCTACTACACACAAAATTGAATTCCAAGTAAACTATAGATCTAAATAAAGGGAGTAAAAAATTTCTTTCAGAAGATAATGTTGGGAATACATTATGATTTTTAGAATGCTCATAGATTTTTTGAACAATATATAAAAAGTAAAAACTATTGAAAAGACTACTGATAACTTAGATGATAAAATTAATGTTTTTACCATCTAAAAAAATCATCAATGGGCCAGGCATGGTGGCACATGCCTGTAATCCCAGCACTCGGGAGGCTGAGGCAGGAGGATCACTGTGAGTTCAAGACCAGCCTGGGCTACATAGTGAGTTCCAGGTCTGTCTCAACTACATAGTGATACCCTGTCTCAAAAAAACCAAAAAAAAAAAAAAATCATCAATGGATTGAAAAGGCACACCACAGGATGGAAGAAGATATTTGTAATGCATAATATTGTCAAAGAAAAATATATAGAGAAAGAGCTCATAAGGAGAATACATAAAGAACTATAATAAATAGCCTAGATATATCAACCAGGGTTAAACAGGAGAAGTGATACCAGTAAGGAGATATTAAGAGACTCACTGAAAGGGATCGATTTTTGTCAATATAGGACCTATCATGTCAAATCCAAAATTTGTAGTGCAGCCCATGAGAAAGGTAGGCTTCACAAAGACAGGCTAATACATCTATCCAGAGGAAAAATGTCTTATTCACTCAAGGAAGCCTCAACACTGATTTGTAGGGCTTTAATGGACTTAATCAAGTCCACCTAGGTTATCTAAATAAATTTCTCAACTTAAAGGAAACTGATTTTAATAATATCTACAAAATCCTGTTACAGTGACATCTGCATTAGTTTTTGATGGATAACTGCAGACTGTAGTCTAGCTAACATAATATAAAGACCTTCACACCATTTTTTTCAAAAAAAGAAGATTGGAAAAATCTTATAAAAAAGGACAACCAAATTGTCAATAAACATATATAAAATCTCTGCCTTGTTAGTCGAGAAAATACACACTTTAACAATGAGATATGACTATATACATCAGAATGGCTAAAGTTAACAACAGACATTAAAGGTCTAGTGAAAGGTTGGTGAAGAAGTATATCAACTAAAAACTATTATACTGATAAAGATTAAATTATGTATATTCTGTGACCCAGCAATCCAGTCTAATAGATTCAGTAGCATGTGCGTGTGTGTGTCTGTGTGTGTGTGTGTGTCTATGATGTACACACACCAAATTTATATAAATCAAGAGATGTTCAAAAACTTTCATAGCATGTTTAGAGTTAGAACCTGGAATTATCTCAAATGTTCTTCACACTACATAATATATAAATAAAGCAAAGTTCTATCTTTTATTTAATAAAATACTATAATAAAAAAAGATTTATTACTAAAAATGGCAATTTGAATGAATCTTACACCCTAATATTATATAAAACAAGAATATTGGTCAGGTGTGGTGTCGCATGCCTGTAATCCCAGCACTTGGGAGACTGAGGCAGGAGGATCACTGTGAGTTCGAGACCAGCCGGGGCTACATAGTGAGTTCCAGGTCAGTCTCAACTACATAGTGAGACCCTGTCTCAAAAAAACCAAAAAAAAAAAAGAATATTGCATGAAAATTTGTATTCTTTTTAATATCAAGAACAGGTAAAACTATGGGGGGCTATATTGGTACAAATGAAAGGAGCTTTTCTGATGCTGCTACTATTCTTTATGCATATGGTGCAATTTGAATTTGAGTAATACAATACGTTTACTTATAATTTGTGCATTTTATTAAATTTCACTTATACTTCATGTTTTTTGAAAACCAAATGATATTTGGCATGTTAAATAGTTTGCAATTAGATTTCAAAAAGAATGCATGTTTTCTTTTCCAGTAGTTATTAAGAATATTATCAAGGAATCCAACATTTTATTATTAGAAAGGACCAAGGAGATAATTTTGTTTAATTCTCATATTTTTCTGGAAATTACATAGCCAAAAAGTACCGAGCTAGTTCAAAGCAGAGCCAAATTTTCTATTGCAACTCCAGTATCTTCCTCTATAATAAATCTAGTATTAATGAAAACACAATTTGATCAGAGATATAAAAATAGATTATTCTGCATAAATCAGATAATTATTATATGCCTTTTCTAAACACTATTCTAAGTGCTGTTATAAACACTTTGCATAGGAAAACAAACTTGATGATGAATATGAGGTAAATAATATCATTACCCCAATTTTAAAATTAAAGTTGAAGTACATAGAGATAAGTAACTTACATAATTTTCATGGCTAGTATAAGTGATATACTCAGGATTAAATCATTCTGTGTCTACAGTCTCTGTTTTATGAGGGAAGTTTTTATATTACAAAAGTTCATTTAACAAAAAGTTTAATAAGAAAATGTACATGACCCAATTTTTACATTATAGTGAAACAGGCCCTTTGTAAAGGGGACATTACCAAACAGCCATGAATTATGGGAGTCTTTTCCAAGGCTTCTAACATGATACTGTTTACTCATATTATCACCATTCTGGTATTGTTTAATTGCACACTAGTTGCCATCTTCACACATTTGTCTTTCACAAAATTGATAAGGGAATCAAATCTCCATGATATTCCCTGGACATGTCTGTCACTATTTAATATCAATGATAACATCTTTTCCATAGATGTTTTCAATTCAGGAACATGAGCTTTGCTCATATTTACTGAGAGGGCTCAGAGCTGCTTTGAAACATAAGTCTGTATTTTTACTCTCTTCGTTACTGTGTACTTCTTTTTTCCAAACCTATCATTCTGAATCTCTCCAGTGTTTTTCCTCATGTTTACAATTGATAATACTATATATTTTAAAATATATAATATTTTTGAAGATTAGCCACCTTATTTTGAGCTATCATATTCAGAATTTTCTTTTTTTTCTTTTAATGAGTTTATTGGTACATTCTAGGTATACAGCATAGTTACATTCATTATTGGGATCTTGTACCTTTACATGACAGGTAGTCTTGATTCTCATTTTTTCCTCTTGTCCCTGCCCTCCCTTCACCCGCCCTCCTCTCCCCATTCAGAATTTTCATATGATGCTAGTCATTTGATGAGAGATACTAGTGGTAAGTAATATTATTTTTGAAAAACTGCCAAGATTCTTGGCCACTATAATACATATTAAATTGTACTAAAATGCATATATGCACTCCCTTAGAGTATAACAGTACTTCTAAAGATCTGGTTTTAATTGGTTAAAATTATTGTTTATACTAACTTTGTAACAGCTATGGTAAACTATTTTTTGTTTTTGCTTTATTTAGTTGTGTGTATGTGT
The DNA here is from genome assembly GCF_012274545.1 of Fukomys damarensis. Lineage (NCBI taxonomy): Eukaryota > Metazoa > Chordata > Mammalia > Rodentia > Bathyergidae > Fukomys > Fukomys damarensis. Next base: position 51,246,422 of record NW_022900928.1, read on the forward strand.
TTTTCTCAAGTACATAAATAACTTCTAGCATATGTTTTATCTGTACTCTCCAATCTACTGAACTTAACACCTACACAAAGAATAATAAACCACAAAGGTAAGTAATTTAATCAAGAAACTGAAGTATTAGCTGAGCTTACCTCTAGAAGGTTGATGAGGAAGCTGAAGGATGCGATTAAATCTTTACACAGCAGTCAATAAAAGGAAAACAGGGACTGTACAAGATTTAAAGGAAAAAATATATATATATATACATTTTAAAAATTATTGATGCCCAGATTATCTCATTGAAAATTACTACATAATATTTAGTATATTTAGCATTTAACATATTTAATAAATCTAGCATTCAGAATACCCATATGGGTGGAAATAAATAATGTAGAAGTTTGTTTGCTTGTTTTTTATAGTACTGGAAATTGAACCTAGGCCTTTGCACTGAGCTACCTCTCTAGCCCTTTTTTTTTTTTTTTTTTTTTTTTTTTTTTTTTTTAAAAAAGTTTT
>NW_022900928.1:51247671-51258751 GCF_012274545.1 Fukomys damarensis
TTTCTCTGCCTGTATTTCTATCTGGTACTTATATCCAGAGGGCACTTCTATAACAACACTTCTAATAAATGCAAGGAGAATTTTTTGGTAATACTAGGGGTTGAGCCCAGAGCTGCTTCCCCAGCCCTTTATTTTTTTTTTTTTTTTGAGAACAAGGTCTTCCTAAGTTTCTGTGTTTCCCAAGCTGGGCTCAACCTTGAGATCCTCCTGTCTCAGCCTCCTAGCCTCAGCTGGGATTACAGAAGTGCACCACCATGCCCAGATTTGCTTTCAGTTATAGGTCATCACTCATTAGTGTTGTGAAGTCAACTTAATGACCAGTAAAGAATATTTTTAAATGAAGTTAATTTTAGAGTTAGAATGTTCTAGACTATAAATTAACAGTGGCATCATATGTTGTAAGGGTAAATATGTTTATAAAATTATGTATAATTTTATTAAATATTTTATACAAATATGTTTATTTTTGTGAGACAGTAAAATCAGAATAAAAGTTACTAGCATAATGGATAAGAACTACAATCTTACTTTTTTGTTAGTTTTTGTTGCTTGAGACAGGGTCCACTACATATTGCAGACTGGCCTTAAACTAACTGTGTAGTCCAGGCTGGTCTCAAACTTACAGCAATCCTCCTGCATCAGCCTCCCTAAAGTGCCATCATGTCCGGCTTAGAATCTTAGATTTTAGAGCCCAGCTGATTGGAACTAAATCTCAATTTTGCCCTTTACTGTCTGTAGTTTTGGGCAAGTTATTTACCCTCTCCTGTGCCTTAATTCAATTATTTGAGATGAAAGAGCAATGGTAATTGTACCTGTAAGAATACCTGGAAAATGATACATGCTTAAGTAAATATTAGCAAGTATTGTTTCTTACCCCTAAAAGGTTGGATGTTCAGTTCCTAAAAAACTTTCTTTAAAACTGACAGCTCTTTTTGGAGCTTTTTTATACTATTGTTAAATATAATATACACACTAGCTAGAGTATTGATTAGATAAAATATTCAGACCCATGTTCTCCAGTATATAATTTAAGGTTAGGGCTCAAAATGTTTCTTTTCTTCTCTCTGAACTCTTATAAATCACATGCAATGCACATACTTCCTGTACTTCTCAACATATTTATGTGCTTACACAAATACCTGATATTCTATGCCTCAGACCAAGTAATTTTTCTACCCCTCGACCTTGAGAAACTTAACTATGCACTATTATAAATTGGCACCTTTGCACACAGTGTTTTTTCTGACTCAAACTGCTTTTTTACTTGGGAACTTGCTACTTCTTTCAAATCAAGCTCAGACATCTTTATTGGTGAAATCTACCTTCTTTCATTATTGTTTTTGTGGTACTAGTAATTGAACCCAAGGCCTTGTGCATGATAGACACGTGAGCTACCATTGAGCTACATATCCAATCCTTTTTATTTCATTTTGAGATAGTGCCTCACCAAGTTGCCTAGTTTGACCTCGAATTTGTAATCTTCCTGCCCCTCAGCTTCCCAGGTAAGTAGAACTACAGGCATACACAATCACACCTAGCCCTTTCTTGATTCTTGCAGCCACTGTAGACTCCAAGCTTTCTCTTAATCCTGTGTAATATCTATATCTATAGATATAGATAGATAGATAGATAATTTAAACATTTTGTTATCATAATTTATTTAACTTTATATCCATTCTTCTAAACCAAATTAGTGGAGTAAAAAATTATTTTTTGTATCACTTTTTAAAAATATGAGCATACATATACATGTGCACCATACACATATATTATTGTACTAATTTGCACAAGAAATTATAAAGAATGATATAAAGTAAAAGCTTTTAAAATAATTTTTAAATTTTATATTATAAATATTTAAAATAATATAAAAAGTTCATGTATTAACTATATTAAATACTTTTATTCTTAAATGTTGTTAATAATCCTCTGAATACTATTTATAAAATATCATTAGTTGTGAGAATTATATTCCATATATCACTGGCCAATATCTCATTGCAGAATATATATTTAAGGTAAGATCTGTTATTAGATTTTTGGATAATTTTTAAATTTTTGACACTGATTTTGTTACATATATAGTTTTACCATCACAGTCATATTTCCAGGCATGAGAAGAAATGTCATCTCTAGCATTTTTCTCTTCACCTATTAGTATCATCTTTGACCTATGATAATGTAAGAATGTTTTTATTAAAATCATACCAAAAAATTACAAAATATAATAAACATCCATCAACCCACTACTCACCTTAAAAATGACATAAAATGAAAGCCCTACAAAACTGTATTCAGCCATGTTTCCATTTTGTGAGGATTTGCTTAGATAGTACAAGATATAAATAAATCCACCTACCTCAGTACACATAAATTTCACTACATTGCAGAAAGTTAAAAGGCATAATGAAGCTAGGCATAGTAGCACACAATTGCAATCTCAACTGTCCCTAGAATGAAGCATGAGAATCTCAAGTTTTAGGCCAACCTGGGTAACTTAGCAAGATCTTAGGTTAAAAAACAAAAAAAGATTTTTGTTTTACTTTTAAAAGGTTCACTAGGACTCAGTGGCACATACTTGTAATGCAGCACTCGGGGTGCTAAGGTAGGAGAATCTCTAATTTTGAGAGTAGGCTGGGCTGCATAGTGAATTCAAGGCCAGCTGAACTACATAACAAGACCCTACCTCCAAAACAAAAAGGCTGGTGATATACCCCAGTGGCAGAGCATTTGCCTAGCATGAATGAGATCCTGGATTCAATCCTCAGTTCCACGAAAGAAAAAAGAGACCCCTAATGAATGAAGACACCACTGCCAACCTTTTACATTTGGAAATGTCCTGCCTTCAAAATAATTGAATCTAATATATGCAATATACAAGAGACTGCCTCATAAACTATCTAACCAGAGTGTTACTGTCATACATTATTACATCAGTAAAGTTTAATTTCTAATTTTTAGATAGTATAAATTAAAACTCTAATACATTTCTTGCACACCAATGGCTTTTCTTACCTATTTTCCTAGTGTTCCAGGACCATGCTTTGGAGGTCAGTCCTCTTTTCAGTAAATATATGTTATCTACTCAGCTTGAGTAATTTGTGACATTGTGCTGACATTTCTTTAAGATTCTGCTGTTAGAAGAAAACGAATTGTTGAAAATAATCAGAGTCTTTCAGACCAGAAAAGAAAAAACCCTGGATCTGTAACACAGAAATACAGTGAGCAAATGAATGTAAGTACAGTAATAGCAAAAATCTCTGTTCAGTGTTTAAAAATTGCTTGGAAAATAGTTTTCCTAAAAGTCTGTGCTCTTGCTATAAACTGTACCACAGTATAAATATAGCCATAGCCAGAGTCACTTGTGATGCACTCTTGGAATCTCATGGCAGAAGTTTGTTCAACTATACTTATTTGCTGTATTCTAATTCATCTGTGTGGTGAGTTACCAAGGAAAGTTTTAAATCAACTTTAATAAATCAGTTGTTATTTTATTTATTATCATTTATAACCAACTCTGGGAAAAATGAGATCCTTCACAAGAAAATTCAACAAAATTATTTAAATTGCATAAGAGAAGGAAAAAGGGAGGCAGGGAAGGAGAGAGAATGAGGAAGGAAGAAAAGGGAGAAATTCCTAAAGCAATGGATACAGGAAGAAACTATGCTAATCATGAAGACCAATATAGTTCCAAGTAATTGAATTTCCTATTTGGATCTGAGCTTCCAGCAAGACTTGGTAAAGTTAAAAATTGAAAACTTTACATAGTTCTCAAGGGATATTAGCAATGATGTTTGTGATACAATACTTTCAAAGATACGGAGGACTTTTTATGAAATGCATACTGAATATGTCTTTAATAATTCAATAGTATGGGAGAAAAAAAAAGAACCACAATCTGTCATGTAAAGGTACAAGGTCCCAATGATGAATGTAACTTTACTGTACACTTAAAAAGTACCAATAAACTCAATAAAATTAAATAACAATTCAGTAATAAATGAATACAGCTGTTAGAGACAGATCTTCAGTAAACATCAAAAGCATAATAATTTTTTATGAAGGAAATTCTGTGAGTGCTATGTAAATGTGATCTAAATTTGACATTTTCTAGTGGTCTGACATTAAGGATTTACTTTAGCATGTCAAAAATACTAAATGATTAAGTAAATAACATTGTATGTGGAGTTTCTACCTTAAATATTACTTCTTCCATTTTTTTAAATAGAATTGGAATAGGGTGTCTTATAAAGAATTTACAGTTTGCCCTATTGGTTGAGGTTCCTATCATTTGTATATTATAGGGAATATTAATTTTATGTGAACAAGATTAAAATGGACAACAACCAACAGTGATATAATCTTATCAGCCAAACAAAAGTTCTTTAGTCATATATTTATATAAATAAGTTAGTCTTGTTACCATCATGTTGTTTTTGAGTAATAACAAATTATACTTAATTATAAATATCATACTTAATTACAAACATAACTTCATGATTACAATAATGCCTAATAAGGCCTTTCATTTTAAATTTTTGTATTCCCACAAAAATGTCAAAATCCATAAATATATACTTTACCTTTATTTTTCTGTATTGTGTTAAGACATCTCAAATTTTAAAGTAATAGTAGATAGTATAACAAAAATGAACTAAAATTTAAATGTCTATTATTAGTGACCTCTACAAATTTGTTTCTATTTTTTTCCTGAGTCTTAAATTCTTTCAGCTCATGCTCCTTTGCATTTTGTCTTGCTGTCTTTCAAGTTTATTTTTGTCCTTTCTGGAAAGCTTCTCTTTTGCTTTCATATATACATCTTCCATTTACACACCCTTTTATATACCTCCTCAAGTCTTGTTTGTGTTAGAATAAATCATGTTCCTGAATCAAAATCATTTTGAAATTTAATTTTTCATCCTTATTATTTTGTTTGGCCTTGTTTTTTATTCCAGAGCCTAATCAAAAGTTCAGTTACTACAGCAGTAACATCTATCACCTTGTATTAGGTAGTACACTTTATTACACTGTATTTTGCCACCCCACTGTTATATAGAAAGAATCTAAAGCAGATAAATAAAAAGCAGAAAAAGCATAATTGCCCTTTTGTACCAGGATTTCAGTCCAAGTTTTTTAAGTCGATAATGGACATTAGGCAAGAATTATACAATGAGAGCCATTGCAAAAATCAGTCAGCTACTGTTCAGATCAGATTGAACAAAAGCCAAGTACAGTACATAGTCATAGGCATGCAATTTTATCAGAGAGAAAAATATCATTTCTTAAAGAAAAAGAAAATGGGAGTAAAAAGGAAAGTAGAACATATTCAAAGGAGAGTTGCTTTCTTTCAGATAGTGTTGAGTACTTATTGCCAGTGTTCAAAAATTTCCTTTTTCCAAAGATATTTTATGGACCTGGGAAAGGGATTCTGGAATGGGGATAGGTGGAAAGGAGTGGAGGAAAAGAAGAAGCAAAAAGGATCAAGATTTTATATATATATATATACCGATACCCCATAACAAATATATTTTTATGTATTGTAAACATATACTAATAAAAAATTTAATTTCCCTTTTTCAGATTCTGTGCAGCACTGGGACAGCTATTTCTGTTTCAAGTTTTATCATCTAAGACACCTATGCTTGGCATTAGTCGTAGTTACAGAGTTTGGGCCAGTGGTTGCAATTCTTCCTTACACACATAAAGCAATTAGCCAGACTTGGTGGATCTGTAGACAGAAAAATCATAAGTTCAAGCCCAACCCAAGAAACTTAATGAACTTAATGATTTAGCAAGACTTTGTCTCAAAATAAATAATAATAATAATTATAATAATAATAGTTGAGGATGTAGCCCAGTGTGAAGGCCCTGAGTTCATTCCCAGAATAAATCAACTAAGTTATAATTTTTTTTTTTTTTTTTGGTACGGAGGATCGAACTTGGGACCTTGCACTTATGAGGCAGGCAGCAGAACCACTGAGTTAAATCCCCAGCCCCATAAATGTATTTTTAAATATTCAGATACCTTAGAAAGAACTTAATTCAGTAACCCTTGATTTCTGTTACAAAAAACAAAATTAACTTGAATAAAGATAGCTGAAAATATATACTGCAATTTTAAGTTCATGTATATTGCATGAATTTTAAATGTGAAATTATGTTCTGATTTAATATTCTATTTTTATAGAATTTTGGACAAAGTGTCCATCTAAGTTCAAGTGATCCAAAACAAACTACAAGGGGTACTTCTAATACTGAAGAAGGTATGTCTGGGTTTTTTCTCAGAGATTTTTTTATATGTATTTTCTAAGGTGCTTACAATTTGTATGACTGCTAAACCACCATTTAGGGCCTGAACTGTCCTTGTCACAGCAGTTTGTGGCCAGTTTTTCTTTATTCTAAATAGCAGTATATTGAGCATCTTTCTACATTGAGCTATTTCCTGACTTAACAAATATTTTTGTACGATAGATTTCCAGAATCATATTACAGTACTGGACATAGACCTGGTACTCAATAAATATTTGTTGAATGAATCTCTGCATATTAAATAATATAAGATCAAAGGAAATAAGCATTAATATGGATATTCATGCATATTACTCAACTTTTTTTCTAAAAGTATTAGAATTCTTCCAGTCATCTATGTCACCTTGAGGTACAATTCTTTGTACAATTTCCTTATATGATAGGCAAAGAAATTTTGTGATATTATTTTTAAATATTTTTATTAATAATATGCTTAATTGTTCTTGTCTGTATTTTGGTGAATTGTCCCTTCATATTCTTTTCCCTAGACGTTAAGTTTTTATATTTTCTTATTGATTTCTGAAAATTCTTGAAATATCAATGATTAAAATTCTTATATTGGTTGCAAGTGTTTTTACTACTAAATTATTTTTATTTCATTCCACTTAAATTATATTTTTACATGTTTATTTTTCTTTGTTCATTCAATAAGTGATTACTAAGAATTAATTTTGTGTTTATAAATAAATATTGAATACACAGTCATGAATATAACATAAAAGTTTGCCCTTCAGAATTTAAAAGTCTGTCAGGGAAGACTGGCCTGGCATGGCCTAACATAAACATGTTTCAGTCTTTTCTTAGTGATTTCTCCATTACTTTCACACTCGAACCTTCCCAATCCAAAAATTTAGAAATATCTTTTTTTCCACTAGGTTGCTTTAATAGTTTGATTCTTTATTTGGAATTTGTTTAAATGAAAAGTAGAGAGTGAACCTCCAGATCAATTCCTTCATAAACAATGAACTAAGTTATTGAATCATCCCTCCTTTCTCTCAAGTCTTTGATGCTCCTTTGAGCGTATGTTCTTAATCCAGTTGGATCTGTTTCTTAGCTATTAGTTCTGTTCAGCTGATCATGTGATTTTCTAACCTTTCCTTAAGTTTCTTTTCTCCTACTCTTTTATTTAGAGTTCATTTTAACTGCTGTTAGAATGACAATCTCCTTCATATTATCTTTGTATGACCCATGAATAGCAAAACTTAATACAAAAACTATCTAAATATTTCTTTTTTAGTTCAAGTAAGCCTCTAAGAATTTTTCTTACTTTGCTGCCATCATTTTAGATTTTTTTTTAATTAAGGATGGGGAAATGCTAGAGAGAATCCAAATACGTATTTCTCAGAGAATCCTAATAGATGCAAAGTAATAAAGTATTACTGCATTTCTGTTTGTGAAATGAATACATACAGATATTGCTCAGTATGTATAAAGGCTAATGCCAAAGACAAAAAGAGATCACAGAATAATTGATTAAAATTTTTTTAGTTTCAGATAGTACTTCTGAGTTTTTGATGGCTGAAAATCTGGTGAAAGCTTCAGTGCCTGAAGATGAAATTTTAACTGTCCTGAATAACAAGCAACTACAGAAATCAAATCTGGCTTTAAATAAGGCCCAGCGGTTCAACATCTGTGCACTATCAGCTGAAGAACAGAGGATCCTGCAGTCCCTTGACCATCTCAATGAAAGACTACACTGTAAGTGTGGAAGAGCATTTTTGATGAGAAATGTGGTATTTTGTACTTAGATTATTTTATTTAAATTTAAAAACAAAATAAAAGTACAAAATTATACAGATTATCACCTACTTACTGGAGCATATGACAACTGAGAAATATTTCATACTATTTCATGTGCATGGGCATATGATGCTGATGATGATACAAATTTCTGTGCCAGGCCTTACTGTCTTTTTTAGAAATATATGAATTTTTTAATTCTAGTTCAATAATGGACAACCTAGGTATTTTATATTGACCATCTATGAAAACAATTATAATCTCTTCATTAAGTGTTTTTAAAACCTAAATTTAGTGATGAGCTGATAAAGAATATAAGGAATTCTTAAGACTAAGAAGCAAATATAAATGAAAACTCAGAAAGACAGAGTCCTATAGCTAGCTTTTATCCTAAGGATAAATTGAATTTTTAAAAAGAAGAATCACGAGACAAAACCCAAAACCTACTCTAAATAAGTAGTCTCATTGAAGATCCAGCCATAAAGCTGGGCCATTCAAAGGTCTATGCACAATACATACATTCACAGAAAGAAGGGGCAAAAAATTATATTTGTTGAACTTGAATGTTGAACAGATTGGGAATACAGGCATTTCTTGAGAATTTGAAACCACTCTCTTTTATAAATGTCCCACTAATTTATAGACCATAATTATACTACCTGAGTGCTCATTAAAGCCTGAAACAAATGATTTACTTTAGAATGAGTTGACTAGTAATAACACAAAATATCTGAAAATAGTAAATTTATTTTCTTTCTGAAGAAACCTGCCAATATTACAGTCTTCAGAGAATTATCACAAATGGAAGCTGAAGAAAATGAGCACCCACAATTAAACAAAAATAAGAATTAAAAAGATACAATCTATAAGAAAAACTTGCCCTTTAAAAAGTCATTACTGTGGTTGCATTTATTCTGTAGGTTAGGGGACAGGGAGCATGAGACAGAAGAGAAGAATGCCCAGTGCCAGACTGGTTACATGTAGAAGACATTGTTTGTATCGTAGCCATTGTTTTATGTGTTCATTTTAGTCCTCATTACTGTGTGTGTGTGTGTGTGTGTGTGTGTGTGTGTGTTTGTATTTATTTATTTTACATGCTAAGTACTTTATTGAACCATCTGGTCTTTTGAGATAATTCTCATGTTAAAAAGTAGAAGTAGTAAAATAACACATTTTGTAAATTTCTTTTTTGTTAGAACTCACATGAAGTGTTATTTTGTTGGGGGAATAGGCAAGTCCCTCCTGAGTAGTACACATTGTTTATGCACTGGTTCTCAGAAGAGAAGGAAGTACAGAGTACTGTGCTAGTGAGGCAAGTTACCACTGACCCTTATGTCTATCATTTTTACTTTGCTGTGTATGTAGGGTATGTAAAGGGTAAATGAGACCTGTTATAACATCTAGTCTTCCTAGATGCTAAAGAGGTTGCCAGTTTTGATAAAGGTAGAGTTGGTAATCTAAAAACTTTTGTATTAAAATTCCAGAAAAGCTTTTTTTCTGAAAATTTCAGCATTTTAGCCCATGGGGCTAGTGGAGAAAGGAAGAGTTCTAGATTAAAATGCTCATTTTTTTCAAGACATTTTCAACTATTGTGTGGTTTAATCAAGACTGCTCTGTATATATGACAGACAAATTGAGCCCTTACTTGAAACATCTAGTGTTAACTAGATGCTTAGAAGTGCCAAATGTATGTTAAATGTATAGGTAGTAAAATATCCCTTTGTAAATATCTTTTTTGCTAAAGTTCATATGAGGGCCGGGGATTTAGCTCAGTGGTTCTGCCTCCTGCCTCAGAAGCGCAAGGTCCTGAGTTCAATTCCCAGTTTTTTTAAAAAAATGGTAACATAAAGTTCATATGAAATGCCAATGGAAGTGGAATGGTTAACCACTCTTGAGCAATATGGTACTGTTTGTACTTGTTAAATGCTTTGGAGGAGGTAGGGAAGCAATTACAAAGGTATTATGTTAGTGCATTTGTACTTGGATATTTTGAGACATAATTTTTCTGTATATTTTGTGGGTTTTGTTCTGTTGTGTATATACTGCATATAACAGACAAATAAGTCCAAAATTTTAACATCTAGTCCCTAAATATTAGAGGTTGCCAGTATATGACAAAGTAGCAAAGTTAGCATATTTTTTACAGTTTATGTTAAAATACAGAAAAGCTTGTCCTCTGTAAATGAATTTTGGATTCAACCATCTCTAACATTATATACTCTTGTACTTGTCCTCTAGGTTAGAACAGAGAGAAAGAAGTGAGGCCAAAATTATTATAGGTAGAAGATACCTCAAATTATAACCCTTACTATATGTTCGATTTTATTTATCAGTGCTGTACTATACACTTGATCTTAGCCAAAAGACTAAGAAGTGATCAGTGCTGTACTGTAACAGGCAAGTTCTTATTCCTGTATGTTGTATTGGCATTCTCATTTATTTGTAAAAACTGTCTAATTTCTTCTTTAATTTCCTCTGTAATCCATTGATTGTTTAGGAGAGTGTTGGTCAGTTTCCATGTGCTTGTGAAGTTTCTATAGTTTCTTGTGCTATTGATGTCTACTTTGATTGCACTATGATCTAATAATATACAGGGATGACTTTAATTTTTTTTGCATTTATTTAGACCTGTTCTGTGAACCAGTATGTGGTCTATTTTGGAGAATGATCCATGTGCAGCCGAAAAGAATGTATATTCTCATTTTTGGGGGTGCAATACTCTATAAACATCTATTAAATCCATGTGTTCCAAAGCTTGGTTCAGTTCTATTATTTCATTGTTGATTTTCTGCCTAGTAGATCTGTCAATTTGTGATAGTGGGGTATTTAAATCCCCCACTACAATTGTATTAGTGCTTATTTGGTTTTTCATGTTACTTAATATTTGTTTTATATAGTTGGGGGCATTTGTATTTGGTGCATATATGTTTATGATTGTCAGCTCTTCCTCTTGAATTGTTCCCTTTACAAGGATGTAGTGTCCTTCTTTGTCTCTCTTAATGAGTTTTGGTTTGAAATTTACTTTATCTGA
>NW_022900928.1:51261539-51265530 GCF_012274545.1 Fukomys damarensis
GGCAGGCAGGCAGACAGGCAGCTGGAGAAACCCCCTCCGGGGTGTTTGGGGCCTTCCTGGTCTGTTGTCGCGCAGGCCGGGAGCTCCCGCACATGCCGCCGGGTGGTCGTAGGCAGGCAGGCAGACAGGCAGCTCATGAGTCCATATTTGAAACATCTAGTCTTTCTAGATGTTTAGAAGTTCACAAAGTATGTTAAAAGTGGAAATAGTAAAGAACACATTTTGTACATAGCATTTGGTTAAAATTAATACTGTCTTTAGGAAATGAAATTATCAAATGATTGATCTGAGCAGTAGAAATATTTGTGCTAGTTCACAGAGAGAGGAGGAAAAAAAATGTACAAAGGGCTCTAAATCAGTGTGGTTTAGGTGAAGCGAGATTGACCACTGGCCCTTATGTCTGTGCGTTTTGTTTTACTTTCCTGTATATATAGTTGTATATGAAGGACAAAGGAGTCCTAATTTACATCTAGTCTTTCTAGAAGTTAAAGAGGTAGCTAGTTTTTTATAAAAGTAGACTTAGTATACCTTGTGTTAAAATTCATTAGAAAGAGTGTTCTTAAGTGAAATTATTAAAGCCCCCTCTAAGTATTACATATCCATATATCTGTTCCCTGGGTTAACAAAGATGGAAAGGGGAAAGGGCTGTAAATGAGTGTTCCTATTTAGATGATACTTTAAATTTTAGTCTTTGTTACGTATATGTGTACAATTTACTCACTGCCACTATACATATGAAATATTATAAATTCTTACTGGAAGTATCTAGTCTTTCTAGATGTTTAAAGTTCTCACATGTAAAGGTCAAGGGCTACTATAATGGACTATTAAGTATTTTTTGTTACTTCAGAGGAATAGCTGTATTTTGAGAATGAAACTGTCAAACTTGATGTCTTGGAGAGTATGCTGGCTATTCATGGGATGCAGGAGAGGAAGTATGAAGAGAGGGAGGTTAAATTAGTTCCAGTTGTCTTGCCATTGTTCTATATGTACATTTTAGTTAATATTGCTGGGTGTTAAAGGATAAATCTTACTGCCCAAATTAAGTTAGACTGTCTTCTGGAAGTGACCTTCAGTAAAGCCACCTCTTGGAAGTAGATGTGGTCCTGAACTTATGTCACTGAAATGAAGAGTGAAAAGAAGGTGGGTGAGGGTGGTAAGGGCTCTTTACTAGATCCCCATATCTGGAAGATGATTTTAGACTATAACCATAGGCCTGAGGGTGCATTTTTGGAAAAGTACTTGGGCATATTGTGCACAAAGTTCATACTCTATTGCTCAGCATCTAAGCTTTATAGATGTCAGGAGGTGACAGTGTACCATAAAAACTAGAGGTAGTGAGTTAGACAGCATGTAAGTAATTATAATTAATAGAAAAGATGCATCTTGGATTTGGAAATGTTACAACACCTCTGGGAAGTGTGCATCAGGATTTGTCATTAGGCTGGCAGCAGAGGGGTAGGAATAAGCACACAGGAGACAGAGAGATGTGAACAAAGTGTTCAGATTTACATTTTAGTAAGAGAAGTCAGTGTGTCTTCTAGCTATACTGTTGAAATCATTAATAATTCAGTGGGAATGTGCCTTGTTGCTAATATCTTTTTTTTTTTTTTTTTTTTTTTTTTTTTCCATTTTTTTTTTTTTTTTTTTTTTTTTTTTTTTTGTACCAGGGATTGATTTTGGGTCCTTGCACTTGAGAGGCAGGCTGCAGCACCACTGAGCTTAATCCCCAGCCCACTATTGTCTTAATAGTAGAGATCTGATCACTCTTAGACACAAAGCTTGGTATACTCTGGTGCTATGTGTCTCATTTTAAATTGAGCATTAAGGAAATGCAGTATTGTAATTATAACTTTGCCAATACTTCTACCTAGAGGCCTGTTGCCATTTTTATCTTCAGTGAAATTTTTGTTCCCAAGAAAGGCAGGATTACAACTTTTCTAACAGATTGAGTTGGTGTAGTGTATTCTTAGTTATCAAAAATACTCTTGTAGATTTGCAATTTAAAATTGGTTAATATTTATAATGTGTAGAAAAGCATGACACACAGTGTACAAACTCAAGTCACACAAAGTGGCGTGTTGTATATGTACACAAGGACCTAGAAGAACACATCCAGCTCAGCTGCTTATCATTGCACATCACTGTTCTTTGCTTCTTGTGTTTTTGTTTCCTGTAATACACATATTAACTTTTTTTATTATTTTTGAAACAAAAAAGAGAAAATATAAGCCACAAATTGGTAAAAAATATTTGTAACACTTAGAAAGCCCAGAATGGTGCACTCCTGTAAATCCAGCTACTCAGGAGATTGAGGCAGGAAGATCATGAGTTTGAGATGAGCCTAAACAACTTACTGAGGCCCTGTCTCAAATAAAGGAAGCTGATGATGTAGCTTAGTGCTACAGAACTTGTCTGCTATGTTCAAGGCCTCTCAATTCAGTCCCCAGAACTACAAAACATACACACACACACACACACACACACACACACACACACACACACCCTGAATAAAAGACTTGTTCAAAATATGTGAAGAACTCATAAATCAATAAGAGAAAAAGACAACCCCGTATAAAAATGAGGGAATAAAGTTTTGAACAGAAACTTAATAACAAAGGAAATATAGGGCCACAGATGTGGTTGAGTGGCACCCTGCCTGCTTGGCAAGCGTAAGGTCCTGAGTTCAATTCCCATCACCACAAAGCGGGGAGGGTAATATAAATGATATTGCATTGATAGTTGTTTCATTTGTAGTAAACTATAAATTAAAACAGTGAGGTCTAGTGACATATTAAACTTCAGCTAAAAGATTAAAAGCCTGTGAAAGAGTGAAATGATGCAATCTAATTAGGAAATATTTTGCCTCTACCACCACCACCTAAGTTAAACATGAGCATATCTAACAACCTAACAATTTCATTTATATCACTTATAGATATATATAACCTAGAAAAAACTCTGCATAAGTCCATCAGGAGATATGTATAAGCATCTAGAGGTCACTGTTTATAAAAAGTCAACACTTAAAAATAATCAAACAGTATCTTCATGTAATGGAATATTATTCCACTACAGCTACACACATCATTATGGATGAGTCTAAAAATATATAACTTGATAATTGATAGTGTAAAGTAGAAAGAAAATGGCTAAAGGGAAGTGGGAAGGGGAGGGGAAAAGAAAAATGTTAAAAAAGGAAAAAATGGAAACAAAGTCTTTGTAAATAGGGAAGGGTAAAGGGGGTGAAGGGAGGGCAGGAGTATGAGGAAAAAATAAGAACAAAGACATATCATGTAAAAGGTACAAGATCCCAGTGATAAATGTAACTATTGTTTGCTTTAAATGTACCAATAAACTTAATGGGAAAAAATAAAAATATATAATTTGACCAAAAAAAAAATACAGGAGAATATAGTACAATTCCATTTATATGAAGTCCAAAAATAGGTAAAAATCAACTATTATTTGGGGAATAATACACGTGTTAAAGTGACAAAGAAATGCAGTCAGTAATAGTAGTTAACTGAGGGGAATGCAATCTTCAGGGCAGTATGGAGACAAAGAGCTCCAGGAAGCTTCTAAAGTAGTGACAGTGCTGAAATTTTTAATCTACATTGTTGCACAGACATTGCCCTTTAATTATCATCATTATGATAATCATTATTATTATTAAACTATTCCTAAATGGTTTGGTAGACTCTTTGTATTGCTAGTTTCAAAATCAAAATTAAATTTAAAATTATATATTTTTAAAAGGCTGAAAACTACAATCACAAAAACAATACAGAAGTGAGGTATAATTTTAAGATTTAAAATATTGCAGAAAAAGGCCGAGGATGTACCTCAGTGGCACTGCACCTGCCTGTCAAGTATAACATCCTGAGTTCATTTCCAGTACTGGGAAAAAAATTTTAATGATAAAAATAAAATAACGCAGATAATAAACTCTAATTGATGCTATAGAAGAATTATTTCTATTATGTGTGTG
>NW_022900928.1:51265556-51269806 GCF_012274545.1 Fukomys damarensis
ATAAAATCACATGAAAGATTCTGCCTGATTTTTCTTTTATTGAATTCTTACTATATGGGCAAAAGCCTAAATATTGAAGAGGCAAGCATTAATTAAATTACTCAAATTTTGTGCCTCAATAGCTAAATATGGCCTTTTTCATGAAAGCCTATAAGGAAAAATGATAATTTGGTTAAAAGAAAAGAAAAAAAGAAAAACATAACATTTGAATAAAGTTTGTTGTATAATAGTCAAAGTACTAGGAGTTCCATTTTATCAGTATAAATTTTATATAATTATAATTAAGCAACTTATGTTTTATATTAATAAAGACTTTCTAGTACTAACAGAAAAAATCTCTTACTCATTTTTTAATATTTTGAAAAATCAGACTTTAATATTTGATTCTATAGTCATTCTCTTTCACTATACATAACTAAATTGTTTTTGTGTTATGGTGCAATTTTTCAGATGTACAAGAAACCATTTGCAAAAGTCCATCCATCAAAAATATGTTACAAATAATACCACTTCTGGTAAGTCTTTCAATAAACATTCTTTTCTTATTTTAGGAAACATTATGATTTCATGTACACATCATTAGAAGAACCCTTTGTTGATATCAGTTTTTCTTAAGATTGGTTTTTAGACAATTTTCTCTACTCCAACCAACTTTTTCTCTGAAGATGTTTCATTAAAATCAAATAAATATCCTCACATTAGAAATATCAGAATGTAAATATTTTTATATTATATCCAGAGTATTGTATCAGTCATGACAGGATACATCAATCATCAAATAAGATCATGTATGTAGATTAATTAGAAATTGAAAATTATAATGATATCTGCCTTTTCCCACATAACTTCTATGAATTGAGATTCAAAACTAAATATTTTTATTTATTGTTATTTTGAATCTTTTTTTTTCCTGGCATTGAATTCTAGTAAAGATACACATAAAAACCACTTTGCAGTCTAACAGAGTGAAAGGCATCTATATGGAAGTACATAAAAACAATTGTAATACTTAGTAAGACTGTGTGAAGTACAAGCTATAGAAACTACAGGAGGAAAAAATCTTATCTGGCTAGAGTAGACCAGAAGACATATTCAAGTTTACATAAAGGGTTCCACAAACTAAAATACTACTTGTACTTGCATGGTTATCAATATAGATATTCACCAGAGAAGTGGTTTTTTTTGTTTTGGTTTGGTTTGGTGTTTTTTTTTTTTTTTTTTTTGAGAATTGAATGCTTACATGGTTTTTTTTTTCTCATTGAGTTTATTGGTACATTTTAGGTATACAGTAAAGTTACAATCATCATTGGGATCTTGTACCTTTACATGACAGGTCTTGGTTCTCATTTTTTCCCCATACGCCTGCCCTCCCTTCACCCCTCCTCCCTTCCCTATTTACAGAAGCTTTATTTCCATTTTTTCATTTTCTCAAATTTTTTTCTTTTCCTTTATTTCCCTTCCCCTACCCTTCCTAATGCCCCTACACCTTTAGCCCTTTTCTTCCTATTTCACATTGTCAGTTATACCATTAAGATCTTATTTACAATTATAGTTTTTCACACAAAAGAAACTATTCGGTATTTACACATGTGTGACTGATTTGTTTCACTTAAGAGTATGACCTCAATATGCATCCATTTTACTGTGAATGACTCTAATATCTCATTCTTTATGGCTTAGTAGTAGTCCATTTATAGAAAAACCACATCTTCTTTATCCAGTCTCCAACTGATGGTCAACTGGGCTGTTTCCAAGTTTTAGCTATTACAAACTGTGCTGCTATAAACATGGGCTCTTATATATTACTGTAGTATGATTGTTTTAATTCTTTTGGAAACATACTCAGCGGAGGGATGGCTGGGTCAAATGGAACCTCTAATCCCAGCTCTTTGAGGTATCTCCATATTGACTTCCATAGTGGTTGCACCAGTCTGCACTCCCACCAACAATAGAGAAGGGTTCCTTTCTCCCCACAACACTGCCAACATTTGTTATTTGTTAATTTCTTGATAGTAGCCATTCTTCATGGGGTGAAGTAAAATCTCAGTGTTGTTTTCATCTGCATCTCTCAAATGACCAGTGATGTGGAAGATTTTTTCATATATTTATTTGATACTTTTACTTCTTTGAGAAAGGTCTGTTCATTTTAGATGCCCATTTTTTAATTGGTTCTTTATATTTGGGGACCTCATTTTTTTTTAGTTCTTTATATGTTCTAGATAATAGTCCTTTGTCTGAGGAGTGGCTGGTAAAATTTTTTTCCCACATTGTAGGTTATCTCTTAGTTCTGTTGATGGTTTCTTTTGCAATGCAGAAGCTTTTTAGTAAGATGAGATCTCAGTTGTTAATTCTTTGTTCTAGTTCCCATGCTACTAATGATTTGTTCATAAAGTCTTTTCCTATGCCAGTGTCTTCAAGGGTTCTGCCTAACTTCTCTTCCAGGAAATTTAGTATCTCTTTTTTAATATTTACATCTTTAATCCACATGGATTTTAGTTCAGTTCATGGTGAAAGATAAGTGTCTAGTTTTAATCTTTGGCAGGTTGAAATCCAGTTTTTCCAACACAATTTATTAAAGAAGCTATCGTTCCTACAGTGAGGATCATATGCTCTTTGTAAAACATGAGGTAATTGAATACATCTGGCGTTGTTTCTGTATCTTCCGATCTATTCCACTGGTCCTCAGGTCTGTTTCTTTGCCACTACCATGCTGTTTTTATCACAGTGGATTTGTAGTATAGTTTCAAATTCGAAATTGTCCTACCTGCTGAAATGTCTCTGTTGCCTAGGATGGCTTTTGCTATTCTAGGTCTCTTCTGGTTCCAAATGAATTTTTGGATTCTTTTTTCTAGTTCTATGAAATATGCTGTTGGAATTTCAATCAGCATTGCATTAAATCTGTATAGCAGTTTGGTAGTATGGCCATTTTCACTATGTTGATTCTTCCTATCCAGGAGCAGGGGATATCTTTCCATTTTCTTATGTCCTATTTGATCTCTTTTTTCAGAGTGCTGTATTTTTCAATGTAGAGGTCTTTTGCTTCCTTCATCAGATTGATTCCTAGATACTTAATTTTTTTGGATGCTATTGTGAAAGGAATTGTTTCCCTAATTTCTCTCTTAGTAAGCCTGTTATTTGTGTACAAGAAGGTTATTGATTTTTGAGTGTTGAACTTGTATCCAGCTACTCTGCTAAAAGTGTCAATTAAGTCTACAAGTCTTTCTATCAAATTTTTTGGGTCTTCAATATAGAGTATCATCTCATCAGCAAATAGTGACAGTTTAACTTCTTCTGTTCCTATCTTTATTGCTTTAATTTCTTTCTCTTGTCTAATTGCTGTGGCTAATGTTTCCAGAACTACATTGAACAGGAGTGATAGTGAGCATCCTTGTCTTGTTCTGTGATTTTAACATGAAGGTTTTCAGTTTTTGGCTATTTAATATGATGTTGGCTGTTGGTTTTTCACAGATAGCCTTTATTAAATTGAGATATAGACCATCTATTCCAATTGCAGTTGCAGGGTTTTTATCATGAATGGGTGTTGAATTTTGTCAAATGCTTTTTCTGCATCTATGAAGAAGATCATATGGTTTTGTCCTTGACTCTCTTAATATAGTGAATTACATTTATTGATTTATGTATGTTGAACCATCCTTGCATCCCTGGAATAAATCTGACTTGGTCAGGGTGTATGATCTTCTTAACGACCCTCTGTATTCTGTTTGCCAGTATCTTATTAAGGATTTTTGCATCTATGCTCATTAAGGAGATTGGCCTGTAGTTTGCTTATTTAGTTGGGTCTTTCCCTGGTTTGGGAATGAAAGTAATACTTGCTTCCAGGAATGAATTTGAAAGTATTGCTTCCCTTTCAATTTCATTGAAAAATTTAAAGAGTAGTGACAGTAGTTCTACTCTAAATGTCTTGTAAAATTCAGCAGTTGATCCATCAGGACCTGGGCTTTTCTTCATCGGTAAACTTTTAATTACATTTTCAATTTCACTGATTGTAATTGGAGGGTTTAGAATTTTTTTATCTTCTTCATTCAACTTTGTTAATTCATAAGTATCTAGAAATCTGTCCACTTCTGCTGTGTTTTCCATTTTATTAGAGTATAGGTTTTCAAAGTAGGTATTCATGGTCTGCGATCACCCGGCGGCGTGCGCGTGAGCTCCCGGCCTGCGCGGGAGCTCCCGGCCTGCGCGACAACAGACCCAGGAAGGACCCAAGGACCCCAGAGGGGGTTTTTCTC
>NW_022900928.1:51275190-51316611 GCF_012274545.1 Fukomys damarensis
TGATCCTCTACATTTCTGCTGGATCGGTTGTGACTTCACCTATTTCATTACTAACTGTGTGGATCTGAGCCTTTTTTTTTTTTTTCCTTTTTTTGACAAGGTTAGATAGGGGTTTATTGATTTTATTCTTTAGAAAAACCACTCTTCTATTCATTGATTTTTTGGTATCATTTTCTTACTTTCCATTGCACTGATTTATGCTCTAATCTTTATAATTTCCTCTCTTGTATGAGCTTTGGGTTTTTCTTGTTCTTCTTTTTCTAGGAGTCTAAGATTCATCCTTAGGTTGTTTATTTGAGCTTGCTCTGTTTTTCTAGTGTGGTTGTTCGCTGCTATAAATTTTCCACAAAGAACTTATTTCATTGTGTCCCATAGATTCCGGTATGTTGTATTGGCATTATCAGTTATTTGTAAAAACTTTCCAATTTCTACTTTGATTTCCTCTGTGACCCAAAGATTGTTCAGGAGAGTTTTCAATTTTCATGAGCTTGTGATGCTCCTATGGTTGCTTATGCTTTGATCTCCAGCTTAATTGCACTATGATCTGATAATATACATGGGATAACTTTGATTCCTTTGCATTTATTCAAACCTGTTCTATGAGCAAGTATGTGGTCTATCTTGGAGAATTACCCATGTGCACCTGAAAAAAAATGTATATTCTGATTTTGTGGGGTGGAACACTCTAGACATCTATTAAGTCCATATGTTCACCTACATGATTTTTTTTTGATTTTTCACCTACATGATCTATTTGTGATAGTGAGGTATTTACATTCCCTGCTACAATTTTATTAGTGCTTATTTGGTTTTTCATTTTCCTTAATATTTGTTTTATATAATTGGGGGCATTAATATTCAGTGCATATATATATTTATGATTTTCATCTCTTCCTCTTGAATTGTTCCCTTTACACGGATGTAGTGCCCTTCCTTGTCTCTCTTACTCAGTTTTGATATGAAATTTACTTTGTCTGCAAATAAGATAGCTACGCCTGCTTTTTTCTGGGCTCCTATCACATGGAGAACTGTTTTCCATCCTTTCACTTTCAATCTCTGAGCATTTTTTGCACTAGGTGTGTTTCTTGTATCCAACATATTGTTGGATTTTGCTTCTTAATCCATTCTGCCAGTCGATTTCTCTTGATTGGTGAATTGAGGCCATTGACATTGATGGTTATAACTGATATGTACTGAATTATTTTCATGTTATTGTCCTGTTGTTGACTCTTTGTAATTTTTCCCCCTCTCCCTTTAGTTTCTTGCCTTGCCTATTTGATTTGCTCTGTTGGGCCTCATGCTGTTGTGACCTTGCTTGTCTTTTTCTAGGATATTGTTTATAATTCCTTGTAGTGCTGGTTTGGTATTCGTGAAGTTTCTCAGGTGTTCTTTGTCATGGAAGTATCTTATCTCCCCATCCATTTTGAAAGAGAGTTTTGCAGGATACATCAGTCTAGGTTGGAGGTTGTTTTCTTTTAGGACTTGAAGTACCTCACTGTAGGCTGTCCTTGACCTGAGGGTTTGTGTTGAAAAGTCTGCAGTGATTCTGATGGGCTTTCCTTTGCATGTGATTTGTTTCTTTTCTCTAACTACTTGTAGTATTTTGTTCTTCTGTTGAGTTTCTGGGATCTTGATTATTATATGTCTAGGTGTAGATTTTTTTTTTTTAATCATGGCTCCTTGGAGTCCTATATGCCTCACTTATCTGTATGTCAAATTCTTCCCCTCTGTTTGGGAATTTTCTGTCATTAATTCTATGAAGAGTTATTTTTTAAGTCATTTGTACTTTCTCCTGATACTTCATGGATTCCTGTCAGTCTTATGTTATTCTTCTTTGCATCATCTAGGAGTTGTTGGATTGATTTCTCATGATCCCTTACTGTTTTTAAGAGATCTCTCTTTTCATGGTCATTGACTGCAGTCCTATCTTCTATATCTGAAATCCTGTCTTCACATTCATTCATCTTGCTGTGAATGCTTTCAATACAGTTTTTAATCTCCTGGATATCTGAATCTGTTTCATGGATTCCATTTCTTCCCTATATTGGACCTTTGTGGTTTCCATTTCTTTCCTATGCTGGGCCTTCATGGCTTCTATTATGGTCCTGAGTTCATCTATTTTTGTCTGTTTCTGTTCTAAAGTCTCTAATCATGTCTTTCACTGTGCTCACCATCTCTGTAGTTATCTGGGAAATTATTTCTGTTTTGAGATTTTTCTAGAGCCTGATTGATCTGTTTTGTTACTTCCTTGCTATGAGTTCAGAATGTCCTGGTGGTTGACTGTCAGTCTTTTCAACCTCATTTGCCCTACTGTTTGTCATTGCTGAACTGGAAGTTTGTCTTTGTGTCTTGCTTAAGTGTTTTCTCATTTTTATTTTTGTTGTTGGGTTGTCCTTGGTTTAATTCCTGGGTGGTTACTTAAACCTTTCTGATATAGTTGTGCTTTAGCTTTTGAGTCTCTAATGACTCATAGACATTCTCATTTTCATAGTATCAGAAAGGACAACTCATTAAATAAATCACAACCCATTATCCCAATTAATATAATCAGCAACACAATAGGATCAAGCACAACTTGCAAGTTGGCCATCTGTAGTAGTCATTAATCTATCACCTTTAAACCATGTGAATTAAATCAAAATCAAGGAGCAGCCCAAAATATGTTTACAGTGAATAAACTATTCAATATAGCATCTTTACCTTTTAGGATGGGGGCTTAGGCAGAGTTAGGATGAGAGAAGTAGATAGGTAGAAGAATTGGAGAATGTTTCAAGTGAAGCCAGAGGACACAGGATGAGCATACAAACTTTAGGAAACTGTTGAAGACAAGTGGGAAAGACAGAGTGCAAGAATAAGGACAAGAATATAACAGTTTGACAGTAATAGGGGCTCACTTTCCTTTGAAACTATTGATCCTTGAGTGAAGGAAAATTAGAGAAGAAAAAACAATGAAAGAAGAAATCCAAGTTAGGGCAGGAATAGGAAGGGAGATGGAGAATAATATGGGGGAGCAAGAGACTGAGTTGGAAAAAGAAGACAGAAAAGAGAATTTGCAGAGTGAAATGAGGAGAAGGAAGAAGAAAAAGAATTTGAAGGGCCTCTTTCAGACACTATCTCTGCTGTGATAATAGACAATGTGTGCAACCATGTGCAGAACTAAGTCCTTTAGTCTCTCAGCTAGCCAATAGCTGACCCCTGAGATTCAGGCCGAATTCAGGCTGCAAGGCCCAAATTGATCTCCCTGACCCCCTGCAGGGTTGAACTCTGCAAGGTTCTACTACTGGTTCCCTCTGCTCTTTCTCTGAAGATACTCAAAGTTCTGATGGAAGGTGGTGATCTCTCCGACTTACCAACTATGGAGATCTGATGTGCCTCTATTGTACTTGTTCACTTCTGTTCTATCTTCTGGAGCTCAGAAAAATGACCTTTATGACCACCTGTGCCTCTGCAGAGTAGATCTGAGAACTGGCACAATCAGGAGGCCTGAGAGAAAGGAGGGAGGGATATTGCAGAGGTGCCCATGGGGCCAACCAGTTCACTGGTTGACTTGACACAGGCAGGAGTGAGGATGGGATCTCTGCTAGGGTGATCCAGACCTCCTCTTTCCACTGGATGCAGTTGGGGTGAGGGTGTGGAGAGGGCAGGGCAAGGGCAGGCCCACTGGGCAGCCAACAAGTCCTCATCAGTTGGCTTGACACAGGCCAGAGCGAGGATGGGATCTCTACACTGCTGACTCAGACCTCCACCTTCAGCTACCATGTTTTTCATCATGTGCCTTCATTCTGAAATTTTGACCAGAAAAAGTGCAATTATGCAAAAATACTACATTTCTTGTTATTTGCTATTGTATACATGAAGTAAAATGTTTCTTAGCAAAATTTCAGGTTCTTGTTATGCTCTGGCTATGATAATGAATAGCAGTGAGTGAGAACGAGGCTTTCTCTGCCCTTCTGTAGCTTATTTACTTCTCCGCATAGGGTTCTACGAAGTTCCCTTTGGCATTTTTTGTATTATTTTTAGATATAACTCTCTTGTCAGCTCTACCTTTAATTCCTGAGTTTTTCATGCCTACTTTTACGTACTAGTTTGTTTTTTTCTCAAATTTTTCATCTCAATTATTCAGTAATTTTACAGTGAGGGTTTTTCTGTGCCTGAAATTTGACTGTGATAATCTATGTCAGTTCTGACATTTATTATTAATTACTGTGATTCTTATTTCACATTAGTCAGATAATGCTTGTAGTGACTGAAATCACTATTCGGTACAAGTTAAAAACAGTGTATTAACCACACAGCCTGAATACTACATATTATTCAGGAGGAAAAAAATCAGGAAATTGTTGTATTAGTGTCCTATGTAATTATATTACTAGATTATCTAACACTTAAAAGTGTGGATTGGGGATCACTGGTAGGTTTTTAATTTTTTTGTCCTACATCTTTTTTACTCTTCATGACACTTGGTATTCACTAGTTTTCTTTAGTATTTATCTTCAGATATATCAGACCCCTTCATTTTAATATCATCATTTACCCAAGTCAGAACCTTCAATTTATTCTCAGGGAAAATGGTATAAAAATCACAAATTATTAACTGCTTGTTTAAAGAGCTAGTACCAAATTTTTTTTTTGTTTTTTGTTTTTTTTTTTTTTTTGCCATATCCTACATGAGGATTTGGACATTTTATTCTTGTCTACACATTTGACTGTTATTTTTATGTTTCTTTACTCTTCACTTGAATTAACCAATTGTTGACAATAAACACATTCCTCTATATAAGTACAACACTATTATTATAACCAAGAAATTTAACACTAATGTAATAGTATTGTGTGATACACATTCCAAAGTTCCCCAGTTGTTTGAATAAAATGTGCTCTATGACTATATCATTTTTCTGATCCACTCTCCAACCCACAATTACCCACAGCCACCCCATCTCAACACATGCACACTTTGGGGAGTCTCCTTCTCTGTCCTGTCATTACTTCTGTTTCTTTTTTTCCCTTGATATTTATTTGTGTTTATTTGGATTTCTCCTTTCAGGCAGGAAAGTGAACTGATATATTCATCTATGCCAAGGTTTTCAGGATGAAATTTTAAAATGATTTCTCAGAATGAAACATGTAAAACCATTTAAATAATTTAAAGACTGTATATGAAATGAAACTTTTTGTTTCACTCTATAGTCTACCCTGGTCTTGAACTCAATATGTGGCCCAAGGTAGCATTGAACTCTTAATCCTTCTGTCTCACTCAACCTCTTGGGAGTGAGACTACAAATGTGTAGCACCATGCATGGTGAATTTCTAATAGTAAAATTTCAGACATTGGGCCAGGGAATTAACTAAGTGGTTCTGCCACCTGCTTTGCAAGCATAAGGTCCCAAGTTTGTTCCCTGGTACCAAAAAAAAAAAAAAAAACAATTTTTTTTCAGACACTACCCCTTGCATGAGGGAAATATTTTTTAACCCAAGTGCCTTTATTTTCAAGTAAAATAACACAGTGATCAGTATCCTACCATTGTTTAGAGCAAGTGCAAGACTGAAATTCCAGAATAATAATAATAATTAATAATAAACTGCAACCTTCCCCCATGCCATCACTGTATACTTATAGTCATCCTATAAATAAATAATATAAATAAATCCTATAAATAAGTAGTATAAATAAATGGCATTTATCCCATAGAGTACCTGAGAGTATTATGTAAGATTACCATCGAAGTAAAGCACTTAAAACAGTGCCTATAACAGTACATGCTAAATACATGCTTGTTTAGATTATTATTATTATTAGATTCTTATTTAATTGTCCCCCAAAAATATAACATTCCTGAAAGCACTTCAATAAAATTTAAGTATGTGGGATTTACACTTAAGTATTTAAATGAAATTACTTAAGTTAAAGTATAACTTTCTCTTCTAAAAATAAGGAATCATTTTAACCACATTTGTAGTCCTCTTTTCTTTTCCTTTTCTCATTACACTATGAATTTCCATGCCACCCAAGAATATTTAATATATTATTCATCAAGTTTGCAATATTCTGTTCTGCCTGTTTCTCTAATGATACTTATGTATTAATTCTTAACTACATCTTATTATTTTAGTGGGGTTTTTTTGCTTTGTTTTACAAATTCAACTCATTAAGCATCAACTTAATATCACTTCCTCTATGAAGTCTTCTATAACAAATTCACTTTGTGATGTTCTCACCCTCCTATGAACCTAGTTCTGTAGCATCTCACATTTTGTATCTGTATTACACAGGTATTTTTTTGTCTCTGTAAGTGGAAAATCTTCTTGGTTTCAACATTGTTTTTCACTTACAAATCTGCTTTATAGAAACTAGCATATACTAAATATATAAAAAATGTTGATTGTCTTATGATTTTTTTGTTCTTTTTGAGACAGAGCTTGTTATTTGCCCAGACTAGCCTCTAACTCACAATCCTTCTGCTCAGCATCCCAAGTGCTGTAATTACAAGCATATGCCACTATGCCTCACTAACTTATGAATTTTTTATGCATGATTTTTGAATTATCTGTCTTTTTCATACTATAGTAAAATGCAATAATTTACTTGAATCTGAATTTTTTTAATATTCTGAAACAGGGTTTCTTTCTCCATAAAAGTAGCACTGCTTCTGGAGTGCTTCCAAAGCCCTTTATTGAGTGTTAATATTTAATAAATTAGTACAGTCTAATGGCAAATAGACATTGTTGAGATATTATTAGAAAGAAGAGCTTGCAGGCTCTAAACACAAAATATTGATGAGATGAAAATGTTAATTACCCTGCTGTGATCAGTATATATTGCATATATGCGTTAAAATAATACTCTGTTCTTCTAAAACATGTACAATTATTATATGTTCATGAAAAGCATAGAAGTTCGAGTAGAGCTATGGGTGCATTCCAGTGGTAGACCGCTTATCTTGTATGTGAAAGCCTTGGTTTAAATACACAGTACCACAAAATAAAAAAGTAGAAGTTCAAGGATGGAAATGCTAACTATCATTACAAACTGTATACATGAATTACTGCACTGTACCCCATAAATTTGTATAATTAAAATATTAATCATGGGGCTGGGGATTTAGCTCAGTGGTTCCACCACTGCCTACTTTGCAAGCACAAGGACCAGAGTTTGATCCCCAGTACCAAAAGAAATAAATAAATAAATAAATAAAATATTAATCATGTAGCTGAGGATGTAGCTCATTGGTAGAGCACTTGTGTAATAAAAATGAGGGCCCTGAGTTTGAAAATATAACAGCTGTCATCGTCATTTTAATTTTTTGAAGCGTTTACCATGTTTCATCTGGACCAATACAACTGCCTCCAGATTCGCTCTCTCCAATGCATCTTCCACATCCCCGTCATCAGAATAATTTCTTTAGAATAAAATATGACTGTATTATTTATCTGCTTAAACATAATCTTCAGTGGTTAGCTGTCACCTGAAAGATAAAATTAAAACTCCAGAGGAAAGCATTCGAGCCCTTTGTAGCCTGTCCTCCAGTTGTTTCATGGCCCATAACTTAGCATCTTGTTGCATTATTTGCAAGTCTCCCTGGAAGTCCTTGGCCCCACAGTTGAGGGCCCACAATGTCTTCACTGCTTTACAAGACTTGTTCTTTTATCTGCTTTACTCTACTTAGTCTTCAGGACTTGATCTCTGTGTTGTCCATCTGGGAAACTTTTCAGTCCAAGCTATTCTGCCCAGAATTTAGAATTTCTTGCTTTTGGCAACCATGCAGCCTGACCGTCACTTTGTAGAAGTTATTGTATTAGTCTCTTTCTTCATTGAACAGACATCACCTGGATTTGTCACACCTGTCAGGTGCTCTGCTAGGGATATGTTTAGAAAGAGGAGAAAGTTGCTTGCATTCTCATAGGGACAGCATGCAAATAAAACAAGAGAGTTGATACAGGGCAACCTCAAGATTCCATTGTTTAGTTTAAAATCTTCAATAAAAAAATTACAGATTAAAATCTTCAATAAAAAAATTACAGATCTTAGACACAGACTTTTGATTTTAGAGTGTTGTATTTACTTTAAAATAAAATAAATTTAATGAACTTTTAGCAATTACCTCCCAAGCAACTTTACTTCTTTAGCCCAAAATATTGGTAAACACCCATAAAGTCTTACACAGGTTCAAAGTGCTTCCTGTACAAAATAAAATTATTAAACTTTCTATCCCAACAGATGATAGAAAGCACTAAGAAGAGATTACTAATAGCAAAAATGAAGATCATAAATTATTATAGTTAGTTAATATGATGCCTTATATAGAATGATAATCATTTTTGTTGAAATGGATATATATGTAACATTAAAGAATTTGAATTGTGTGGGCCAGGGATTTAGCTCAGTGGCACCGCACCTGCTTGCAAACTCAAATTCAATCCCAGGTACCAAAAAAAAAAAAAAAAAAGAATTTGAAATGTGAGTTTAGTCTTATTAAAATCTATAATCTGTAAGATGGTTCACTTGTTAAAATCTGTGAATACTACAGTAAAAGAATATTCTGAATCTATGTTACAGAACAGCCAAGCAAAGGCCAATCCACCTCCTGATGTTGGATCCAGATTGCAAAGAAAATTCTGATGACGTATGACAGCAGCTTTTTAGTGGAATCACTATTCCTGATAATCTCCGGTAGATTAATCATATATTTCTGCATTTTTTAATGATTTAAAACACTACAACTATAAAATAAATCATAAGTAAAAGATAAATTAGCTAGTTTACATTTATGCTACAAATCATTCTTTATTATGTATTTTGTTGGTAAATACATTTTTAATGGATGGAAATACTTCATTATTTTCAGCAAGCATGTTACTACATATAAGGTCATTCTATTTAAGGTAAGAGAGACTATTTTGTTATTCAAATTATGTATTAGCTGTCATTTAAAACTTTGTTTTCTTAAATTCCTAATAAATTCTATTAAATTTGTACAATGGTATAAAACGTTTATAGTTAATAGCTTTATAAGTAATAGAGCTATTTATTTTAATCCTTGCAGGCTGTCTATATAATGGAGATGTCAACAAGGGGTCTTGTTATCAACTCTACATGTTTGATAGTTAATGTTATCACTTTATGCCAGGGTAATTAGTCTCTAAAAAATTCACCACACTTGAAAAATCCAAAGGGATCAAATAGTAAACATGAAAAATAAACTGCAACCCCAACAGGATAGCTTGAGTCTCCTAGTCAGTATGTTTGGGAAACCAGATTTATAAGGTTGTTTAAGGCAAACAGGGTCTCTGAAGACATTAGTGTTTGATGACAGTTTTATTCATGGGTTCATGACATAATTGTTTTTATAAACTTTTACAAAAGACTTGATCTTTGACTGTTTGGCATTTTCTTCTTCCATGGAAGTTATACATAATGAAGTATTAGTCAACCATAAAGAAGAATAAACTTGAGTCATTTGTATAAAAGTGGAGGCACCTTGAGACCATAATGTTACATGAAATAAATCAGATGCACAAGTTGAAATGGTTGTTTTATATGAGAAATCCAAAATATAAAGAGCAAAATAAAAGGCAGATAATGGAAAAGAAAGAAATAGGTCTTTTACAAAGGGGAAGAGGACCAAGAGATGGAAGGGACAATGAAAGATGTCATATGTACATGTACCAAATCTACACAAAGAATGTAATCATTGTTTACTCTGAACATATACAAATAAAAACATTAAAATTGAAAAAAAATTAGCTGTTGCAAGCAAGATCTACAATTACAAAGGGAAAAAAATAATTTTACAGTACAGAGATTGGGCAGGTGCCAGCTGGTCCAGATTAACATCACCAAAAAGAAGACAGATGACTGTGATCCCATGCCCACTGATAGGATGTGGTAAGAACATCTCAGTGATGTTCACCCCCAAATTCCTTAGCCTCAGTTTAATAAAAGGGAAACATCACAGAAATTGAAATTGAGAATCATTCTAAAAGTGTCAAGGTTGCCGGGGATTTAGCTCAGTGATTCCACTGACTGCCTCAAAAGCTCAAGGTCCCGAGTTCGATCCCCAGTAACAAAAAACCAAAAAACTGAAAGTGTCAAGATTATAAAAGAAGATTATCACAGATAACAGGAGACTAAAGGCCATGACAACAAATGTAACATACTATCTTGCATTGGACCCCAAAATAGAATAAGGACATCTGTGGGGGAAAAGTTGGTGAGCCATGTGTGGAAGCCTGCATTTGTTTCCCAAACTATTTGAGAGGCTTGGGCCAGAGGGCCATTGGAGCCCAGAGTTCTGGACCAAATTGGAAAACAGCATGACTATGTCTTGTAAGAAAAAAGAAAAAAAAAACCTAATGAAATATTAACCAAGTGTATAGTTTATTAATTATATTATACAAATATCCATTTCTTATTTTACCACAGTACTGTGAGATGCTAACTTCAGGGAAAAATGAATAATAACTACATAGGATTTGTGTCGGTATGGCAATACTTCTGTGGGTAGAAAATTATTTTCAAACAAAAAATTCCAATTTAAAAAAATGTATTAGTACACATTTGCAATACATAATAAATACATGCATCATGGAAAGTTGGTACATATACATACCACATCCTAATCCTTTTTACTTCCCTTTCTTTGCTTTTTACTTCTTCCCTCTCCCTACATCCCAGAATCCCCTTTCCATCTGCAAACGGTCTACCTCCCTGTTTCCTATCATCTATCTTTCATTTTACTCTTTAAATTATTTATACTTTTGGGTTCCCCATATAAGAGAAACAGATATTTAACCAGTGTCTTGATTTATTTCACTTAGAATTATGATCTTAAAGTGCACCTATTTTCCTACAAATTACTGAAATTTATTGTTCTTTATGCCTGATTAGTAAATATATCAAAATATTTAAAATATTTTGTTGTATTATATGCCCCAATTTTGGGCCCAGAGCAAGTGTTACTATAATTATATAAAATTCAAAATCACACATCTGTTAGAAATGTATTAAGCCCTTATGCATATTTGGCATTTAATATGGTTTACAAAGTAATGTCGTTGCCCACAGGAATTACAACTTGGTCTGTCTCAAAGACACTTAAATCTCACTCTTACCAAAGTAGTAAAAGGACATCAAGGTGCTTCATGGCACATCAACATTTTGTAAGGACTTGCAAAAGGAAAAACACTGAGTGTCCAGGACTGCAGCATCCCACAGGCTAAACTTCACTGCCAAGTTCTAGCCACACAAGCCCTTATTTTCCTAAATTTTATGTCTTATTAAAATAATGAAAATAATACTCCTCTTTCCAGCTATGATTGGGGAAAATCCATTAAGTTCTGGATATTTAAAAGAAAAAAGTCCGTGTGCCAAGGAGAAAAATGCTTTTATCTTGCAATAAAGAAATTTTATGTTGGCTGGGCATGGTGGCACATGCCTGTAATCCCAGCACTCAAGAGGTTGAGGCAGGACAATCACTGTGAGTTCGAGACCAGCCTGGGCTACATAGTGAGTTCCAGGTCAATCTCCACTACATAGTGAGACCCTGTGTCAAAAAAACAAAAACAAAAACAAAAAAAAGAAAAGAAAAGAAAGAAATTTTATGTTACAGGAATGGTTAGCATTCATTAAAAACTCACAATATCCTAAGACTTGGGGTAAGCTCTTTCTATTCAGAATCTGGTCCAATCCCCTAGTAACACAGAGTATTAAGAATTAAATTTATTGTGCAGGAATTGAAGTATTGCAAGATTGAGTAATGTACCCAAGGTCACCAGGTTAGGAAAAGACATATCTAGGAATCAAACCAAGGTCTGTCTGACTTTAGGACTGACTTACACCTGTAATATACAATCAGGTCTCTTTATAAAGCAGAACTTTCTAAACAATGTTGGGTTTTTTTGTTTGTTTTTTGTTTTGGGTTTTTTTGTTTTTGTTTTTGTTTTTGTTTTCTGGTGCTGGGGATCAAACTCGGCTCCTTGCACTTGCGAGGCAGGCGCTGGAACCACTGAGCTAAATCCCCAGCCCTAAACAATTATGACTATGAATATATTTACAAGATTTAGAGCAAGATAAAATTTTTAAATAACTACAAACATGATCAAAGTGAACATAGTTCAGAAATTTTATAAATACATATGCCACATGGACGGAAAACGTAATTTGCCTCATGAATATTTGAGACATGTTAAAACTTGATTCTAATCCTTTAAGCTTTTGTAGACCACAAGTGGACTGTGCTAGGCATTGTGTTTTCTTAATCAAAGAAATTGGGGTCATTACCTGCTGGCCAAAAGGCAAACAAAACCACTTTACCTAATTGTCTAAGGAAATATTGCTAATTAAGGAAAGGATGAAATGACAAATATAATTCAGTCTTAGCTGTTATATTTCTGAAATGAAATATAATTTTCCAAGGTGTTAAGGGGAAATAGCAGGGAAACCTAAATTATCCTCCCAAATTCCCTTTCCCTCTCATATTTAGCAAAGCCTAACTCTCTTCTCACCATTGGTGAAACAGTCTGTCTCTGGTTTGCTTTGGAGGTTAGATGGCTGCTTTTTAAAGGTATATATGAAATGAGAGGGTAGAAAGATCAATGAAGATATTATGTAGATAATGCTCTCATCACAGCATATCTTCATAGCACTTCTATTTGCTTACCCACTAAGCATGTATTTTAAGCACTGTCTTTGTGTAAGGTACAGTATGACAGCTAGAGAAACAGAAATGAATAAAACATCCCTGCCCTACAGTAATTCAGTTTCCTGGGGAAAATAACACAAGTAACCAACTATAGTAGTAACCAACAACTTGGCCCCAAAGGAGTATGAGTCATAGTTAACTTTGCCTGGGAAAGTCGGGACACTGGGGCCTAGGGGTAAATTGGGGTTCACCAGGCAAGAAGGGAAACAAACAGTAGTCCAGAAAAGAAAACGGCAAGTACACGGAAACTACAAGTACTCTTCATGATTACAGCTCAGGCTGCAAGTAAGGAAGGGGCAGGATATGAAAGGCCAAAATGACGTGGTGATTCTGATTACATTATCACAGTTGTCTTCCTACAACATTGTAGACCACATCTTATTTATCAGTGTATCTCTAATGGAGTGTGTATCATATGGTAGGTCCTCAATAGTAAATTAGCAATGCAACGATCTTCTTAAATGAAGTGTTGTCTATCATAATAAGTTGTAAAACTAAATCAATTTGTATAAAGTTCCTGTCTGTGATAACACACACACACACACACACACACACACACACACACACACACACCTAATGTGATATACTGTGCTCTCATGGTTCTAAACAAACTGTCCTATCAGTGGATACAGATCTTTCACTAAAGTGCCCAACTGGGCTCAAACCTGCAATACTCCTGCCTCAGACTTCTGGGTAGCTGGAATTACAGACATATGTCACCACATGTGATTCACTCTTTCTAATAACAAGATTTACTAAGAGATACAATTATATTCTTCTGTTCTATCGTATTTTATTAAAACAATGCTGGTGACAAGCAACCAGATATCTTTAGCCACTAATAGCCTGCCTCCCAGTTTGACAATCATTGGTCTCTGACCAAATTTGTTTTATTTTGATACATTGTTAAAATGTGCCCTGGAGACTACCATTCATGATTTCATCCTGAAAGAAGATCTGATCTAATTTTTTGCAGCTATAAATTGGGGCCTCTGTGTTCTCTTTAGCATGGTGGTCTGCTCTCATGCTGTAGGATGTGCTTGTTTTCCTACTTTTACTTGGCCTAAACTCACTCTGCAGTGCCTATTTCCTTTCCTGACTTTAATAAATGTAAAACTTGCTACTGGAAAAAATAGTGATTTGGTTAAGTATAAAATACAAATAATATAAATAGTACTAATAAGGGACTGGGGATTTAGCTTAGTGGTTCTGCCACCTGCCTTGTAAGCACAAGGACCCAAGTTCAATCCCGAATACCAAAAAAAAAAAAAAAAAAAAAAAAAAAAAAAAAAAAAGAAAGAAAGAAAGAAAGAAAGTCCTTAGGAACTTCTTTAAGTTCCTTTAACAGGAATTAAAATATATAATAAAGCCTATTCTTTAAAAGGAAAAAATTTAATGAAATACATGACAATAGGAAAATTGTTAAATTAGAGAATATTTATCCTAAATATACAAACATTAAAAATCATGTTTTTAAGAATATTTGATGATTTCAAGAAACAGCAATGATTCCTTACTAAGTGGGAAAGAGAGCCAGAGAAGTATACTAGTGACTCAAGTATTCAAAAAAACAAACATTGAAAAAAAGGCCAGGAAGTTAATGCAACAAATTATCACCTTCAGTAGTTTCTTGGTAATAGGATTAAAGATAATTTAAATTTTTTCTGTATTTTTTATATTCTCCACATGTATGTGTACCTGTTCTAGAAAAATCCCCCAAAATTAAGAGCAAATAAGATTACCTCCTTTGATAGAGTGTATACATGAAAGAAGAAAGAATCTCCTTCACACTTTGCCTTCCCACATTTCTTATGAAGCTTAGTTACACACCCAGTAATAGAAGACAAGTTGGCAAATCACAAAAGCATCTCCCAGGGCATTCTGTATCCATATATAGTCCCAAAAGACATCCTGTACCTCCAGAATCAAAATATGAGTAAAGAAGCCCACATTTCCTATATTCTTTCCTACATCTGAATACCAATGAAAACAAAATGTCCAAGAACTTTCTCTTTGACTGATACTTTTGAAAACAAAAGTACAAAAGCACTGTTAGATTATTGCTCTACAGAATTGTTTAACTACATACACAAAGAAATATATCAGAAAGTTGCTTTCATTATCATTATTTTCTAAAATTTAGATCATGACCTAAAAAAGATTTTAAAAACCACCTAAAATACTTTTAAATCTCTTTTCTATTTTTAATATTTTATGCCTTTTTTTGCTTTGCAGCAGTTGTAGTAACAATTCCTAACTTTCTAAATAACTATGAGTATGGATAACTTTCCAAGTAATAAACTTTCCAAGAATTTCAATGAAATAAAAATGCTGAGTATCACCTACTCCAAACTCTTCATATTCCTAAGCCAGGTGTGAGGTCCAACACCTCTTGTTCCGGCGCTCAGGAGGCTGAGACAGAAAGATTGCCTTGAGTTTGAAGCCCCTCTGAGCTCAAGTGAGTTCAAGGCTAGCCTGGAATATACAGCTAGATGCTGTCTCAAAAATAAATAAGAAATCCAAGTACTTTTTAAATGTCATTAGTTAAAACATTAAAATCTATGAATCCAATGTTTGTGAAAATAGAGCTAGTATTTTGTCCCTTTAGTATTTACTGAAAAAGGAAAGATTTCTTAAGGAAAAGTGAAGCTTTATAAGTTGCTGTGTTTATTAGAAATCAATTCAAAGTTATATGATTTACTTGTGTGTATACTCAATACAGCTTGATTGAAAATTTTCTAAATCTCTGTGCTTGGGACTGGAGATTCCAAAACATTAAATACAGTCCTGATAATCCAAAAATTAATAGTCTATGAGATCATTGTCTTAAACTAGATATTATACAGTTTATGGAAAGGCTACATGGAGAAAATTTCAAAAAGAAAATAAAGATAAATCTTAGACACAAGTCTCAACCAATCAAGAAAACAGGAATTGGCAAGATCACTGCATCACAAAGGAATAAAGAGAACTTGAGCATAAGTGAACAGGGCAGAGACAATAAAGTGGCTTCTTTAATTTTTATTTTTATTAGTACATGATTTCATTCATCATGGGGAGCTGGTCCAGGTACATAATACATCTTCATTTTTTTATCCCTTTCCCCTGCCCCTGCACTCCTCCCTCCATCTTTTGGTCCCCTTCCCTGTTTCCTATTCTCTTTTATTTTGTTCTGTTATGCTTTAATTATGCAATATTTAAGCTTGTTTGTCTGATTTACATCCCTTAACATTATGGACTCAAGCAAGGTGCATCCATTTTTCTACAAATGACTCATTTGTCCCTGTTTATAGATAGTTGTACTCCATTATGTATAAATACCATATATAACACATTTTTATTTATCTATTTATCTATTGAGGGTCATATAGGTAACCTTCATGATTTAGATGTTATGAATGGTGCTGCTATAAATACATATTTGTGTGTTTCACTGTAATATTATGTCTTTAACTCTTTCTGGAAGATACTTAAAAGGGAACAGCTGAGTCAAGTGGAGTTTCTTAGTTTTTTGAAGAATGTCCATACTGATTTCCATAGTGATTGTAGTAGTTTACATTCCTACCAACAATGTAAAAGAGCACCAGAGGAGCCCAGCCATCAGCTTGCAAGCCTCTGGTAGGCCTGCCCCTTCCACCCAGTGTGCCAGAGGAGCCCAGCCATATGGGCGCCAACATAGCAGTGTTCCTGCCCCCTCACCTGTGAACAAAAGAGGGCTTCTCTGAGGCTCCTAGATGAAAATTGAAGACCACTGGAAAAGTGAAGAAAATCTGTGATAAAGCCACACCACACCACCATAGTTGATTGCCTCCAAGACATTAGAGACTCAAAACCTAAAGACCATCTATATCTGGAAGATCAAAGTATTAACACAGGAATTAAACCAAGGACAGTACCAACAACAAAAATAGAAATGAGAAGGCATTTAAACAAGACACAAACACAGACTTCCACCACATCAAAGGTAAACTCTGTGGGAAATGAGGTGGAAAAGTCTGACAGTCAACTATCTGGACAC
Source organism: Fukomys damarensis (assembly GCF_012274545.1). NCBI lineage: Eukaryota > Metazoa > Chordata > Mammalia > Rodentia > Bathyergidae > Fukomys > Fukomys damarensis. The sequence goes on from NW_022900928.1 coordinate 51,291,910, forward strand.
CCTGAGCCAATAGCACAGAAAATTAAAAAAACAGTTAAGTGAGGCTCTAGAAAAATTCAAAACAGAAATAATTTCCCAGATAACCACAGAGATGGTGAGAGGAATAAAAGACATGATTAGAGACTAGAACAAAAACAGATTTTTTTAAAAAATACATGAGCTTGGCACCATTATGGAAACCATCAATGCCCAGCATAGGAAAGAAATGAAATCCATGAAAAATATTCAAACAGATATCCAGAAGTTTAAAAATTCTATTGAAAGCATTCACAGCAAGATGAGTATGAAGATAAAATTTCAGATATAGAAGATAGGATTGTGGTCAGTGACCCTGAAGAGAGATCTCTTAAAAACAGTAAGGGACCATGAAAAATCAATCCAACAACCCTTAGATGATGCAAAGAAGAATATAAGACTAATATGAAACCATGAAACCGCAAGAGAAAGTTAAAATGACATTAAAAAAAACTGTTTACAGAATTAATGACAGAAAACTTCCCAAACAGAGGGGAAGAATTTTACATATAAATAAGTGAGGCATATAGGACTCCAAGTAGCCATGATCAAAAACATGTACACCTAGACATATAATAATCAAGATCCCAGAAACCCAACAGAAGAACAACATACTACAAGCAGTTAGAGAAAATAAACAAATCACATGCAAAGGAAAGCCCATCAGAATCACAGCAGACTTTTCAACACAAACCCTCTAGTCAAGGAGAGTCCAGAGTGAGGTATTTCAAGTCCTAAAAGAGAACAACCTCCAACCTAGACTGATGTATCCTGCAAAATTCTCTTTCAAAATGGATGATACTTCCATGACAAAGAACACCTGAGAAACTTCATGAATACCAAACCAGCCCTACAAGGAATTCTACACAATATCCTAGAAAAAGACAAGGAAGGTTACAACAGCATGAGGCCCAATAGAGCAAATCAAATAGGCAAGGCAAGAAACTAAAGGGAGAGGGGGAAAAATTACAAAGAGTCAACAAAAGGACAATAACATGACAATGATAAGCCAATACATATCAGTTATAACCATCAATGTTAATGGCCTCAAATCATCAATCAGAAAAAACAGGCTGGAAGAATAGATTAAAAAGCAAAATCCAATAATATCTATATACAAGAAACCCACTTAATCCACAAAGAAATTCATAGACTGAGAGTAAAAAGATGGAAAACTGTTCTCCATGCAATAGGATCCCAGGAAAAAGTGGGGGTAGCTATTTTATTTTCAGACAGAATAGATTTCAAACCAAAACTAATTAAGAGAGACAAAGAAGGCCACTACATCCTTGTAAAGTGAACAATCCAAGAGGAAGAAATGACAATCAAAATATATATGCACCAAATACTAATGCCCCCAACTATACAAAACAGATATTAATGGATATGAAAAATGAAATAAGCACTAATACAGTTGTAGTGGGAAACCTCAATATTCCACTGACATGAATAGATCAGACAAAAAAAACAACAACAAAATAACAGAGCTGAAACAAATCTTAGAATAAATGGACTTAGTAGATGTGTACAGAGTTCTCCCCTCACACAAAAAATCAGAATATACATTCTTTTTGTCTCCACACTGGTCATTCACCAAAATAGACCACTTGCTAGCATATAGAACATACTTAAGTAAATGCAAAGGAATTGAAGTTATCCCCTGTATATTATCAGACCATAGTGCAATTAAACTGGAGATCAATACCATAAGAAACCATAAGAAATTCACAAACACATGGAAATAAAGTAACACACAGAGGAAATTAAAGATGAATTAAAGACAATTTTTACAATTAAATGATAATGCCAATGCAATATACAAGAATCTATGGGACACAATGAAAGCAGTTCTACAAGGGAAATTCATAGCAGTAAATGCCCATACTGGGAAAACAGAGAAAGCTCAAATAAACAACCTAATTCTTAACCTTAAACTTCTAGAAAAAGAAAAGCAAGAAAAACCCAAAGGTCATAGAAAAGAGAAAATTATAAAGTTCAGAGCAGAAATTAATGCAATGGAGACTAAGAGAACTATAGAAAAAAAATCAATGAATTGAAGAGTTGGTTTCTTGAACGAATAAATAAAATCAATAAACCTTTAGCTAACCTTATCAAAAAAAGGAAAGAAGGGCCGGGTATTTAGCTCAGTAGTTCTGCCACCAGCCTCACAAGCACAAGGACCCAAGTTTGATCCCTGGTACAAAAAAAAAAAAGGTGTCAAAAAAAGGAAAGAAAAGTCTCAGTTTCATGCAGTTAGGAAAGAAATATGTGAAGTTACAACAGATCCAGCAGAAATCCAGAGGATCATCAATACCTACTTCGAAAATCTGTACTCTAATAAAATGGAAAATATAGAAGATATGGATGGATTCCTAGATACATATGAACTTCCAAAGTTGAACAAAGAAGATATAAAATGTCTAAACACCCCTATGACATTCAGTGAAATTGAAAATGTTATTAAAATATTACCAAAAATGAAGAGCCCGGGTCCTGATGGCTTCAATGCTGAATTCTACAAAACATTTAGAAAAGAACTATTGCCATTACTCTTTAAACTCTTCAGTGAAATTGAAAGGGACGCAATACTTCCAAATTCATTCCTAGAAGCAAGTATTACTTTGATTCCAAAACCAGAAAAAGACACAACCAAAAAAGAACAACAGGCCAATCACCCCAATGAACATAACTGCAAAAATCCTCAATAAGATACTGGCAAACAGAATACAAAAGATCATCAAGAAGATCATGCACCCTGACCAAGTCAGATTTATCCCAGGGATGCAAGGATGGTTCAACCTATATAAATCAATAAATGTAATACACTATATTAACAGAGTCAATAACAAAAACCATATGATCCTCTCAATAGATGCAGAAAAAGCATTTGACAAAATTAAACACACACTCATGATACAGAAAATTGGAATAAATGGTCTTTATCTCAACCTGATAAAGGCTATCTATGTAAAACCAACAGCCAATATCATTCTAAATGGTTAAAAACTGAAAACCTTGATGCTAAAAATCATGAACAAGACAAGGATGTCCACTATCACTGCTCCTATTCAATATAGTTCTAGAAATATTAACCACAGCAATTAGACAAGAGAAAGAAATAAAAGAAATAAAGATAGGAAAGGAAGAAGTTAAACAGTCACTCCTTGCTGATGATATGATACTCTACATAGAGGACCCAAAAAAACTCTGCCAAAAGACTGCTAGACTTAATTGACAGATTCAGTAGAGTAGCTGGATGCAAGGTCAACACTCAAAAATCAATAGCCTTCTTATACACAAATAACAGATTCACTGAGAGAGAAATTAAGGAAACAGTTCCTTTCACAATAACATCCAAAAAATGAGATATATAGGAATCAATCTAACAAAAGAGAAAGAAGACCTCTACACTGAAAATTACAGCACTTTGTAAAAAGAGAAGTGGCTATAAGAAGATGGAAAGACATCCCTTACTCCTCAATAGAAAGAATCAACAAAGTGAAAACGGCCATACTTCCAAAACTTCGATACAGATTCATTGTACTTCTGATTGAAATGCCAACAGTGTATTTCACAGAACTTGAGAAAACAATCCAAAAATTCATTTGGAACCAGAAGAGACCTAGAATAGCAAAAATATTATAGGCAACGGAGACATGGCAGGGGGTATCACAATCCCCAACTTGAAACTATACTACAAAGCCACTGTGATAAAAACAGCATGATACTGGCAAAGAAACAGACCCAAGGATCAATGGAATAGATTAGAAGATGCAGAAACAACACCAGACATACTCAGCTACCTCAGCCTTGACAAAGGAACAAACCATCCTTACTGGAGGAAAGATAGCCTCTTTAGTAAATGGTGTTGGAAAAACTGGGTTTCAACCTGCCAAAGATTAAAACTAGACCCTTAGATTTCACCATACACTAAAGTCCAAGTGGATTCAAGATCTAAATATCAAAACAGAAACACTAAACTTACTGGAAAGTAAATTAGGTAGAACTCTCAAAGACATTGGCATAGGAGAAGACTTTAGCAGCATGAGAACTTCCACAAAGAATCAGCAACTGGGATCTGATTGTATTAAAATGTTTTTTCACTGTAAGAGAAATTACCAACAGAGCTAAGAGACAACCTACAATGTGCGAAAAAAATTTTACCAGCTGTTCCTCAAAGGACTGCTATCTAGAATATATAAAGAATGCTAAAGAATCAGACCCCCCCAAATGCAAAGACCTGATTCAAAAATGGGCACCTGAAATGAACAGACATTTCTCAGACAAACAAATAAAAGCAGCAAATAAATATATGAAAAAATGTTCAACATCACTGGTCATTCGAGAGATGCAGATGAAAACAACACTGAGATTCCACCTTACCCCAGAAAGAATGGCTGCTATCAAGAAATCATCCAATCACAAATGCTGGTAGGGCTATGGGGAGAAAGGAACCCTTCTCCATTGTTGTTGGGAATGCAGACTGGTGCAACCACTGTGGAAATCAATATGGAGTTACCTCAAAGAAGTAGGTTTAGAGGTTCCATTTGACCCAGCTCTCTCTCTGCTGGGTATCTTTCCAAAAGAATTTTAAAAAGTCATATCATGGTGATATATCCGCACTCATGTATATAGCAGCATGGTTTGTAATATCTAAAATTTGGAAACAACCTAATTGCCCATCAGCTGGAGACTGGATAAAGAAGATGTGGTTTTTCTATAAAATGGAGTACTACTCAGCCATAAAGAATGAGAAATGAGACATTTATAGCTAAATGGATGCACATCAAGGCTATATTCTTGTTTTGTTTTGTTTTGTTTTTTGAGACAGGGTCTCACTATGAAGTTCATACTACCCTGGAACTCACTGTGTAGCCCAGGCTGGTGTCAAACTCACAGCAATCCTCCTACCTCAGCTTCCTGAATGCTGGGATTAGAGGCATGCACCACCACACGGGTTGGGACTACACTCTTAAGTGAAATAAATAGGACACACTTAAGTAAATACTAAATAGTTTCTCTGGTATGAAAAGCTAAAAGTGTAAATAAGGTTCAAATGGTATAACTGATAATGTGAAATAGGAAGAAAATGGCTAAAGGAGAAGTGGGAAGGGGAGGGGAAAGGAAATAAGGGAAAAGAAAATGTTAAAAAAGGAAAAAATGGAAACAAAGTCTTCATAAATAGGGAAGGGTGAAGGGGGTGAACGGAGGGCAGGCATATGGGGAAAAAACAAGAACCAAGATATATCACATAAGGGTACAAGATCCCAGTGATAAATGTAACTGTTCTGTTTGCTTTAAATGTACCAATAAACTTAATAGGGAAAAAAGAGATCAGAACATAACGTATGACTAAAAAGACTTCTAGAATTATTAACCTTTTATTAACAATTATTATATAATTATTATAATTATTATTATTAGTTATTAACTAAGTAGCATAGTGGGATACAAAATTAACACTCAGAAATCAATAATTCAATAACATTCCTATATACCAATAATAAATTCACTGAGAGAGAAATTAGGGAAACAATACCTTTCACAGTAGCATCAGTAAAAATTAAATACTTAATAATTAACAAAGGAAGAGTAAGACCTCTTCAATAAAAACCTCAGTACTCTTAAAAAGGAGATCAAAGAGGACATCAGAAAATGGAAAGATATCCCCTGTTCCTGGATAGGCAGAAGCAGTATACTCAAATGGCTGTACTTTCAAAATTAGTGTACAGATTTAGTGAAATCCCAATCAAAATACCAATAGAATTCCTCACAGAACTAGAAGCAGTCCTAAAATTTTTAGAATCAGAAGAGATCTAGAATTGCAAAACAGTTCTGGGCAACAAGGATAAAGCAGGGGTATCACAATTTTGGACTTCAAATTATATTGCAAAGCAATAGTGATAGAAACAACAACAACGTGATATTAGCAAAAAAGTAGACTTCTGGATCAATGGAACAAAATAGAGGATGACTGAAAAAAACTCCAGGCACACTCAGTTACCGTACCTTTGACCAAAGGGCCTAATACTTCAGATGGGGAAAGAGAGCCTCTTTAACAAATGGTGCTGAGAAATCTGTCTAGCCGCATGCCAAAGATTGTACCTAGACCCATATGTCTCACCAAGCACTAAACTAAAATCAAAATGGATCAAAATCTAAATATTGAAAGAGAAACACTTAATATGCTGGAAGATAAAATTGATTAAAATCTTGAAGACATAGGCATAGACAAAGACTTTCTCAACAGAAACTCGTTGGACAAGAAATTTTAGCAAAAATCAAAACATGGGATCGCATCAAATTAAAAAGCTCTGGGGCCAGGGATTTAGTTCAGTGGTTTCTAGCACCTGCCTTGCAAGCGCAAGGACCTGAGTTTGATCCCTGATACCAAAAACAAAATAAACAAACAAATTAAAAAGTTCTGCATCTCAAAAGAAACTACAGCATTTTTTCCTATAGAATAGGAAAAATTTTTTGCCAGCTACTCCTCAGACAAAGTACTAATGTCTAGAATTTACAAATAACTCAAAATATTAGAGCACTCAAGTTTAAAGACCAAAAATATTTTAACTGGGTACCTGAAATGAATCTACGCTTCTCAAATGAGGAAGTACAAATAGCCCATAAATGCATGGAAAAAATGTTCAACATTACTGGCCATTCAAGAAATGCAAAATTAAAAAACCCTGATATTTTTATCTAACTCCAGAAAGAATGGCCATCATCAAGAAATCAAACAATAACAAATGCTGGAGAGCCACTAGTTGGGGTAGAAGGACCCTTCTTCATTGTTGTTGTGAGTGTAAACTGGTATAACCACTATGGAAATCAGTATAGAGTTTCATCAGAAAGCTAAAAATAGAAATTCCATTTGACCAAACTATTCTCCTTCTAGGTATCTGCCTAAAAGACCTGAAGACATTATTAGAGTGATGCAAGCAGATAAATTTATAGCAGGACAATGCATAATAGCTAAATCTTGCAAGCAGCTGATGTGTCCATTAACAGATGAAGGGATAAAGAAAATACGGTATTTATACACAATGGGGGAATACTCTGTCATAAGGAGAGATAAACTTGAGTCATATTTATGAAAATGGGTGCAACTTGAAACCATAATGTTAAGTAAATCAGACATACAAGCTTAAATATCACATGGTTTCTCTTATATGAGAAACTCAGAATAAAAATAAAGATCAAAATAAAAGACAGACAATAAGGGAAAAAAAGAGAAAAAATTATAATCTGACATGGCCAATGTATCTAAAAGTATACTTTGATTTAGTATAATCATCATGTGTTTTTTGGCCTGTTATACTGGTTGTTAATCTGTTTATGATAATTAACTTGATAGGGACTTTAAAAATAAAGGAATGAATCTGACAATGGCCCCCAAAAAAGAAAAAAAAAATTCTTAAAAAAAAATGTGAGGGGATTTGGATGTGTTATGTACATGATGTAATCATTATGTACTGCAAATGTGTACTAAGAAAAATTTAAAATTACAAAATAAAAGAGCAGATGATCAGTAGTAACTGATTTAGAACTAAAGAAATCTAAAACCTGTGCTAGCTGAGGAGGAAGCCTAAGGCAAACCAGTCTATATGGCAGAATCAAAGAAAGATTCAGGGTCAAAAGGCATTAGATAGTTCTGAAAATTGGGGGCAAAGGTGAGACTGAAATAGAACTATTTCAAACTAGCTCTAATAGAACTATTCAAATGGAGCTTTAGCATCCATAATATTGAACAGATAGAGACCATACTATCAGCTGACATCCTCTTTGGCACAAGTTAGCCCTTGAAAAAAAATTTTAAGTGATATATGTCCATAATTGCCACAATTGTGGTTTGTCCTTTATAAGAGAGCACAATTGACCAAAGGTCCCAACTGATGCACTCTGAAATCCATCTCAGCCAGATGATGGCTTCTTGAAAGACCCAGAGCCAACAGAAAAAGAAAAAAACAAGATGATAAAGAAAATCTTCAGCTGTGCAACAAATCTAAAAAGCAACTAGTCAACACAAATGTAGAAGAAATGGCCATAAAAAGATAAATTGATAGAAAATCTGTTTGAATGTTAGAATGATTAACAGGATAGTATTTGTACTCTCAAAGAGAAATAATTGGTGACAAATTACATAGAAAACTAACAAAATCCTAATTTTTAAGGATAGCCAAACAAAAATTTGAATGATATTCATGTTACACTAGATGACAGCAGCAAAAATGATACTTATGTAGGCATAATAAGAAAAATGTTAAATACTAATCTAACAAAATTTATACATTAAAAATTATACTTTGGTGAGTATTTTAGTAGACTAGGAGAAAGGGAAGAGTGGAGAAGAATGAAGAATGGTATAAGAAATACTTTATAGTAGATTAATAGGTCATATATAAAACCTAAATATCAAGAGTGTCATTTAAAAATATGAAGCCAAACACCAAAAGAACAAGCTAAAAGAATTAAAAATTATTTGTTCTAAAGAGAAGGAATAAGGAAAAAATTGCTCATTATTTCATAATAAGATAGGTCATATTTTATGTTTAAGCCATATATAACTTTGGTAAAGTTTAAATTTAAACTAATTATTAAAAAGCTATTAAAATTTTTGTATTCATTAAGTTTAACAGTACATTTTAGCTATGCAATATGATGATATTCATTATTGGGAATTTGTACCTTTACATAACATGTCTGGGTTATTTTTCCCTGTTCCCCTGCCCTCCCTTCAATTCCTCCACCCCTCCCTATTTACAAAGACTTTGTTTCCATTTTTTCCTTTTCTTATATTTATTCCTTTCCCTTCTTTTCTTTCTCCTCCCCCAAACTTCCCCTTCCCCTTTGGACTTTTCCTTCCTATTTCACATTATCAATTATGCATTTTGATCCTTATTTACACTTGCACTTTCTTATACCAGAGAAACTATTTGGTATCTACATGTGTGTCCTACTTATTTCACTTAAGAGTATGGCCCCAATGTACATCCATTTAGCAATAAACATCTCTAGTTTCGAGCCATCACTTAAGCGCCGGGAGGTAGGCCGGGCCCCAAGCCACCGAGGGAAGGAGAACCACACCTGCTCCCGACCCAGCAGCCATCGCTCAAGCGCCGGGAAGGTAGCCACGTGGGTGCCCCTGAACCCCCATAAGCCCCCCCTCCCTGTACTCTCAGACCTCCTGACGGTGCAAGTCTTTGGACCCACTCTGCAAAGACAGAGGTGGTCATCAAGGGTATTTTTCTGAGTTCCCAACTTTGAACATCTTTAAAGAAAGGGCGGGGAAACCTGTAATAGAACGTTGCAGAGTTCAACCATTCAGAAGGATGGGGAACTCAATCTGGGCCTTGCAGCCCGAGGTCAGTCAGCATCATGGGGTTCAGCAATCAGCTAACTGAGATCAGGGGTCTTGCATCCTCGCTCTGTCTGAGGCATTAATTTGTTAATATACCATACTGAAAAGTTTGTTCACTGCAGACATGTTTTGGACTGCTTCTTGATTTCAATTTAATTCAAATGATTTAAGGGTGATAGACTAGTGGCTACCACAGGTGGTCAGTGTCCAAGTTGTGCTTGATCTTAATGTGTTACTGCTTGTATCAGTTGGGGTAAAGCATTGCCATTGATTTGATGAGCTGTTTTCTCTGATGTTATGAAGATGAGAGTGTCTGTGGGTAGTTAGAGACACAGAAGCTAGAGTGTGCCTATATCAGGAAGATTTGGGTGATAATCCAGAGATTAAACCAAGGACAGTCCAACAACAAAAATTAAAATGAGAAAACACTTAAGCAAGACACAAGGACAGACTTCCAGTTTACCAATGGCAAACAGTAGGGCAAATGAGGATGAAAAGACCGATAGTGAACCACCAGGACACCCTGAACTCAAAGCACAGGAAGCAACAAAACAGATCAATCAGGCTCTAGAAAAGTTCAAAACAGAAATAATTTCCCAGATAACCATAGAGATAGTGAGCAAAATGGAAGTCGTGATTCGAGAATCTAGAGCAGAAACTGACAGAAAAATAGATGAGCTCAGGACCATGATAGAAGCCATGAAGGCCCAGCATAAGAAAGAAATGGAAAAAATAAACGCCCAACATAGGAAAGAAAGGGAATCTATAAAACAGATTCAAACAAATATCCAGGAGATTAAACACTCTATTGAAAGTGTACACAACAGAATAAAAGAATGCGAAGATAGGCTCTCAGATATAGAAGATAAGATTGCAGTCAGTGACCAGGAAAAGAGAGGTCTCTTAAAAACAGTAAGAGATCATGAGAAATCGATCCAACAACTCCTAGATGATGCAAAGAGGAATAACATAAGACTGATAGAAATCCATGAAGTAGCAGGAAAAAATACAAATGACTTCAAAAAGCTGTTTGCAGAATTAATGACAGAAAACTTCCCAAACAGAGGGGAAGAATTTGACATACAGATAATTGAGGCATATAGGACCCCAACTAGCTACAATCAAAAAAATAAAATCTATGCCTAGACATATAATAATCAAGATCCCAGAAACCCAACAGAAGAACAAAATACTACAAGCAGTAAGAGAAAAGAAACAAATCACATACAAAGGAAAGCCCATCAGAATCACAGCAGACTTTTCAACACAAACGCTTGGGGCAAGGAGAGCCTGGAATGAGATATTTCAAGTACTAAAAGAGAACAACCTCCAACCTAGAATGATGTATCCAGCAAAACTCTTTCAAAATGCAGGGGGAAATAAGACACTTCCACGACAAAGAACACCTGAGAAACTGCATGAATACCAAACCAGCACTACAAGCAATTCTAAACAAGATCCTAGAAAAAGACAACAACGGTATGAGGCCCAACAGGGCAAAACAAATAGGCAAGGCAAGAAATTAAAAGGAGAAGGTGAAAAAGTAAAAAGAGTCAACAAAAGGCCAATAACATGTCAATAATAAGTCAGTACATATCAGTTATAACCAGCAATGTCAATGGCCTCAACTCACCAATCAAGAGAAATAGATTGGCAAAATGGAATAAGAAGCAAAATCCAACAATATGTTGTATACAAGAAACACACCTAGTGCAAAAAGAAGCCCATAGACTGAAAGTGAAAAGATAGAAAACAATTCTCCATGTGACAGGAGCCCAGAAAAAAACAGGGGTAGCAATCTTATTTGCAGACAAAGTAAATTTCAAACCAAAACTGAATCTAGTATTATTGATGTAGGACAGTACTGTATCATACCTCTATGAATGTAAAATATCTAGTACCTGCTTTATGATACATAGTAGGGACCGTGCTTTATCAGAGCTACATTTAATGATATTACTCTAGAATGTTCTCTTTCCAGATGATGATTAAGAGGCTAATAGAAAAAATGGTGCCAGGTACCACAACAGCAACAGAACTTTGCTGTTGTCTGGATATTATTCTTTTCCTTTTTTTTTTTTTTTTTTAATGGAATGTGCTGAATGTCTATAATTTTGTTCAGATGACTGCAGAACCTGGAAAAGCTGTTGCTGCTATCGATGCATAACATACTATTATTAGTCTTTATATATATATATATATATATATATATACACACACACACACACACACACACACACACATATAAATTGAATTTTGGGAAACTTTAACGGTGCTGCCAACTTTGGAAAAAGTCATCCCAATTTACTGTGTTGACTTGGCATTGTACAGAAATGGACAACCATATTGGTCTAGAAATGTTAATTTATTTTATTTTATTTTTTTTCCATGTGTACAGGGGTAACACATCATACTAAATATGTAAGGTCATATCTACGAGGGTTTGATTACAGAAACTAATAAAGTATTCTCTAAATAATGAAAAAAGAATAAGATAAGACTATAAGAGTGAGAAGCAATTTAAATATGTTCAGGGACCATTTTCATCTCCAGAATTAAGGATTATTTTGATGTTACATCATTGCTTTTTCTCTTTTACTTTCCTTTTTAGTTTTATTTTAGGATTCCCTATTTTTAATGTTCATACAGAGATTTCTTTAACTGAAATACTGAATAGTTTCTTTGGTGTGAAAAACTATAATAGTACACAGGATCCTAATGAGACAATTAATAATGTGAAATAGGAAGTAAAGGGCTAAAGGTGTAAGGAAAGGGGGAAGGGTGGGGAAAGGTAATAAGGGAGAGGAAAAAAATATGAGAAACTGAAAAAATGGAAATAAAGTGTTTGTAAATGGGGAGGAGAGGAGGGGGTGATGGGAGGGCAGGGACAAGGGGAAAAATGAGAATCAAGACCTATTATGTAAAGGTACAGAATCCCAATGATGAATGTAACTGTATTTGTATACCTAGATTGTACCAATAACCTCAATTAAAAAGGCAAAAAAAAAAAAAAACCATCTCTAGTTTCTTGTTTTTTATGGCTGAGTAGTATCCATTTTATTTTTAAAACATGTCTACTTTATCATACAACAGCAACATATGTGCACCCATGTTTACAGTGGCACAGTTTATAATAGATAAAACTTGGAAACAGCCCAATTGCCCATCAACTAGAGACTGGATAAAGAAAATTTTTTAAAAAACAGTGAAATTGAAACAATTTTGACAATCAACTGTTAATATATAGAATTATTAGAAATTAGTAAAAGACTAATACCTCAATTACATCATAGATGATTCATAAAAGTGCTAAAAATATAAGTAAAAATGTAAAATCATTTCATCTCAGAATATAAGAAATAAAAGTTTTAAAATGAGATTACTTCTAGATACATATGCAAGAGAACACCAAACAGGTACACATAAAAACTCGCACATAATATTCATAGCTCTATAAGTCACAACACCTCAAAAAGGAAATAACTCATTTGTTAATCAAGAGATAAATACAAGCTGGTATATGCATACTATGGAATATTATTCATTAATAAAAAAATAAAATGCTGATACAAAGTGCATTGTTGATAAATTACAAAACATACTGTTTGTTCAGTTTTGGTTTTTTGAGATCAGATCTCACACTGTAGTTAAGGTTGGCCTTGAATTCACTATGTAACCCAGGCTGGACTCAAACTCACAGTGATCCTCCTGCCTCAGCCTCCTAAGTGCTGCAATTACAGGCATGTACCACTACACCCAATTAGAAACATATTAAGTCAAAGAAACCAACCCTGAAAGGCCATAAATTGATATTCTGTTTATATGAAAAAACTAACCCTAACCCTAACCCTAAGAGACAACCTACAATGTGGGAAAAAATTTTTACCAGCTGCTCCTCAAAGGACCATTATCTAGAATATATAAAAAAACTCAGAACAATCAGCCCCCCTAAATATAAAGACCCAATTCAAAAATGGGCATCTGAAATGAACAGACATTTCTCAAAGAAATAAAAGAGATGCAGATGAAAATAACACTGAGAGTCCACCTCACCCCACAAAGAATGGCTGCTATCAAGAAATCAAACAGTAACAAATGTTGACGGGGTTGTGGGGAGAAAAGAACCCTTCTCCATTGTTGGTGGGAGTGCAGACTGGTACAACCACTATGGAAATCAATATGGAGATACCTCAAAGAGCTGGGACTGGAGGTTCCATTTGACCCAGCCATCCCTCTGCTGGGTATCTTTCCAAAAGAATTAAAAGAATCATATCACAGTGATATATGTGCACCCATGTTTATAGCGGCACAGTTTGTAATAGCTAAAACTTGGAAACAACTCCTTTGCCCATCAGTTGGAAACTGGATAAAGAAGATGTGGTTTTTCTATAAAATGGAATATTACTCAGCCATAAAGAATGAGAAATTAGATTCATTCATAGGAAAATGGATACATATTGAGGATATTCTCCTAAGTGAAATAAATAAGTCACACATGTGTAAATACCGAATAGTTTCTCTGGTGTGAATAAACTGTAATAGTACATAAAATCCTAATGAGCTAACTGACATTGTAAAATGGGAAGCAAGGGGCTAAAGGTGTAGGGAAGGTGGGATGGGTAGGGGAAGAGTAATAAGAGAAAAGAAAAAAATGTGAGAAAATAAAAAGATGGAAATAAAGTGTTTGTAAATGGGGAGGAGGGGAGGGAGTGAATGGAGGGCAGGCACAAGGGGAAAAAATGAAAACAAAGACTTGTCATGTAGAGGTACAAGATCCCAACAATGAATGTAACTGTACTGTATCCCTAAAATGTACCAATAAACTCAATTAAATAAAAAAAGAAATGCCCAGAATAGGCAAATCCATAAAAACAGAAAATAGATTAGCAGTTGCCATGGGCTAGTAAAAGAGAAATAGGGAATGAATGCTAATGGTATGGCACTTCTATTTGGGGTTATAAAAATATTCTAAAATTAAATTGCAATGAAAGTTGCATGATTCTTTGTATTTGTTAAAAGCCCCTGAAATTTATACTTTGTAGGAGTATGATATGTGAATTATATTTCAATACAGCTATTATTTAAAAAAAAACTGCAAAAGACATGTTAAAGTACCTTCAAAAAAAAAATAAGTGTAGACAGAAGAAAATCATAAAAATAAAAAAACAAAACACCACAATTCAAGTCAGTGAGCTTTATTACTGAATAAATGAATGATGAAAGTATAAAAATCTTGCCCCGTGGGGTTACACACTGAAGTTCATGTCTTGAACTCAAACACAATGAAGCACAATATTGTATTTCTTTTGATACGTCACTTCTACATATAAAGTAATTATATTTTACACACAAACTATTACCAAAAATGTTCAAATAAGCAAAATAATGGGTTTTAAAAATTTTTTTTTTCAAATCACTAGGAATTAGAACAAAAGCTATTACAAAGTCTATTTCATCAACACAGAAGTAAGACTGTTTTCTTCTTGGCTTGAGAAAAAACAAAGAATAAATGAGATTTTTTTTAAAAAACTATTAAAGCCACTGGCTTATAGGAAGCAGATACAGTATTTCAAAAATCTACTTGATCTACCCTAATGCAAAATATTCCACTGTTATTTGTTTAGACTGCTTCCCAAATGTACACACAACCTGAACTAAGGCTTTCAAATAGCTTTTTGCCAAATGGATTAAGATGGTAAAAATATCATCAAAGACCCAGAGAATTACAAGAAAAGACTTGGAAGGTGTGTGCGGCTAGGAAGCCAAAAAAACCTTTAATCCAAATAAATCATGAGCCCAAAGTTTTATTTTAAATGGGAGAGAATGAGATCAACCACTTCCACAAAGCCCACTCATCTCTTTCCAGGTAATTTACAGGGAAAACTCACCAGAAATTATGAGATTTCAATGACAATGTTAGTTTTTTCATCAGTTTTGAGTTGATTGTATAAGTCAGATATAAACAAAGTATAATCTTCTCTGAGAAATGTCTGCTAAAGTATCCTATATAATATTTTTGTTGACACACATTCTCTTTGTCAAAGCAATGCTTAAATAGTTCTCATTAGTTATAAATAATCCATATAATTTCATCCTTCAGCATGAGTGCCTAAAAAAATATCAAATAAGACATTAAAAATTTTAAAGATTTTTAAAGTAAATAAAAAACAAAAAGGAACTATTCTAAGGAATAGGCTATTCAAGCACATATTTCAGACTTCTGGAAGACAAGAAGTATGTGCAAGTCTTCTAATCCTATCTAATACATATATCTCCTGATCCTATTTTTATTACTAGGAGTTAGAAAATCTATAGCAATATTAAAAATCTACTTATTATAGCCAGAGTCTTGTTAAAATAATTTTAAATGTTTCTATTCTAATATAGAATTTCTCACTCTCAAGAAGACGACCATTTTTTATGTTCCACAATTTTCCTGAACACACTTAATTTTTAAGTAAAATTTAAACTTACTAAGAAAGTATTCTGATATGCTTTTTTACATTAAAATTATCAATCATTATTTGACAGTTGAATTAACATATACCATCCAATAATACATACAAAGAGATTTTTTTTTTTTGATTTTTTGAGACAGGGTCTCACTATGTAGTTGAGACTGATGTAGAACTCACTATGTAGCCCAGTCTGGCCTCAAACTCACAGTGATCCTCCTGCCTCAGCCTCCCAAGTGCTGGGATTACAGGTATGCGCCACCACTCCCAGCAGATTTTCTTTTTTTTTTTTTCCAATTTGTTTTAAATAGATTTCTGCATAAAAGGAAAGATTAAGAAAATATAGTATTTATACATAATGGAGTACTACTCTGCTATAAAGAAGGATAAACTTTACTCATTTGTAGAGAAATGGAGAAAGCACCTTGAGAACATAATATTAAGTGAAATAAATTAGCCACGTAAACTTAAATATCATATGATTTCTCTTATATGAGAAACCAAAGTATACTAAATTAAAGAGCAAAATAAAAGATAATAGAGAACTGGGAGGTAGATCTTTTGCAAAAGGAAAAAGGACCAAGAGATAGAGGGGGGGATTATAAAAAAGTAATTATGTGTTACAGACACATACTAACTCCCCCACAGTGAATGCAATTATTAAGTACTGCAAACACATACAAATAAAAACAAAAATTTAAAAAAAAAGAAAGTTACAACCTTCAGCTTTTATTGAGGCCCCATGTTATGTCAAGCTCTCGTAAATTAAGTTATTCTAGATAACTTTTCAAATTTTTCAATGCTCGCGGTTGATTCAACATTTACCATGTACCAGGCATTCTGTGAATATTATGGCTTGTGTCTAGATGGCCACCCAAAACCTCATACAGTCATAGGTGGGGCTTTTTTCAGAGGTGGCTGGATCTAGAGTGTGTGATTGATTCATGGTGCAAAGCTAAGATAAAGCACTAGGATTAAGAATGTGACTGCCACCTGCCCTAAGTAGCCTGGATAAGATATACAAAGGACAGAAGGAGCTGTGGTTATCCCTTATTTATTGCATTGCTGCCTTCTGCCTGCCATGAACTATTTCTCCTCTGTGATGCCTGTCTAGCATGTCACCTTGCCTTGGAGCCAGCCTATTATGGACAGAAACCTCTACAAACTGTAACCTAAATAAACCTTTCCTCTTTTAATTTGGGGTGTCAGGTATTTTGTCAGCAACGAGACAAAAGTAACTAAGACAGTGAGGCACAGTACGTGATAATCCCCTTTAGCATTTCCAAAGGCTTATTTGCAAGCTTTCCTCTTTTAACAGATGAAAACAGTGAAGCATAGAGACGGTAAGAAACTTGCACCAAGCTACTGTGGCAAACTGAAATCCTGCACCAGGCTATCTGACTCCAGAACACACACTTTACTGAGTGCTACTTCCTGATACTCATAATGAATTTTTCCCTGACAACCATACTATAGACATAATTAATTTCACAAGATAGTCCATGAATGTCTGCAAATGTTTCTAGACACTAGACTATACCTACACAGCTGAACTGTGGTGATTTATGAGGGGACCCAGACACAAAGGGAGCTAGCAACATAAGAGATGTTCTGTCTCGATTTAGCAATGACCATGGACCCTCAAAAAAGGATATTTAGTATTTTAAAGCCAAATAATCATTGCAGCAAGGGAAATAGGTAGGAGTAGCTCTGCTCTGATTCAAGCAGGAAAGGAAAAGCCATATTCTTCTTCCTCCACTTCCCAAAATAAACTCTGAGATAGACACTTCCAAAAGACTCTGAATTACAAAGAAGATATTCTGAAAACCACTGAAGTAGGATTGATACAGAAGACCTAAGGGTCCTTTCTGGAAATCAATGAACAATGTATCTTATTCTTGTAGAGAAAAATAGATAAATATGGGTTAAAAGTTTAATATGTATGGTTAATTATGTGTAACAATAGATCTGTCCATCTATTGCAAAGCTTTTAGTGCTATCCCAGAAAGCTTATCTGGTCCTGTCTCAGCCAACATTTTTCATCAAAAGCTTGATGAAGTTAGAGAAGTTAAACCTAAGACACAAAATGGAAAAAGTTTACTGTAGGTTAGATGTATACTGTCCCCAAAGGCCCTGTGTTAAAGGCTTAGTCCCTCCTTGTTAGCATGAAGAGATGGTAGAAACTTTGAAAAGATGAGCCTAATGGGAGCTTTCCAGTCACAGAAGTACAACCTCAAAGGAAATAGTGAGGGCCCAGAGGTGAACAATTTTGCCAAGCTGTGATCCAGCCATGATGTGCTGTCCCTGCCCCTACCAGAAGCCTGAAAGTAATGGGTCAGCCCAGTCATGGACTGAAACCTTGGAAAACGTGTGCTGAAATAGTTTTCTCTTTATAAGGTGATTATTTCACCTTATATTTGTTATAGTAATGAAAACATAATACTCCATTTAAAATTGTCACTAAATAAAAGTGGACTGCAAGCTGTTCAGAAATAAACATTTTTAAATGCTGAATATTTTCCACAATAATCCTTTCTGGTGAGACGTAGTGTACAGGACTGATCCATGAAGGAGCCAAGCCATTCAAACTTCATCTTAAATCTCAAAACCCCAAAAGTCAACTCACTTACATCCTTGTACAGGAAACTTTTCAGGTGTGAATTCCCCATCCATCCACCTACCACCACTACCAAACTGGGGTAGGAGACCACAAGGAACGCCAAAATCGAAAGGATACACACCAAACTTCAAGAAGACAATAGCTAAGTGTGCCTCAAGGACACCCCTTGAGCATGCCTGTAGTCAGCTACTCTAGAGCTGAGATAGGAGGCTCACTTGAGCCCAGGAGTTCAAAATCAGTTTAAGTAATATTAATGAGACTCTGTCTCAAAACAAATAAATTTTTTAAAAAGCCAACGTGAATTTTAAATGGCCTGTAAAAAATGACATTAAAATCAGTGTGAGAAACCAAGGCTAATGCAAAATCCCTGAGGACAAGAAATAGCTGATCCACGGATCACAAGGACTAGTCTGAGTCAGACCTTAGTCATTTGTTTTGCTTATATAAACCAGCTGAGCATAAGCTGATCAGTCAAGTCAAAAGGTCCAGAGTTGAATAGATAATTCTTTCCAAGCCACAGTAGAGTCAGTACTTTCCTGTTTAACTTAATGAGAAATTGTAATAAGTTCCAAGCTATTCTTGAGATGACTGCAAATACACATGACTTCTCTCATTATATTAAGTACTTGAACTCATCTTCGCATCCAAAAGAATCTAGGACTTTTTCATTCTGTGTCAGTTCTCCATCTTAATATGCCAAATACAAATATGGAGTAGAAGACAGTTTTAACTGTCCACATGAAACAAGAAAATGGTGAAAGTTGGGGGAGGAAACCATGGGAAAAAACAATTATAGTGAGAACCTGATAGGGTTAGTGAATTCTACAAAGATTTAAAATCTTAATATAATGAAAATCCCAACTAAATCCTATTTAGTTGTGTCTGACTTTGTTATTGTTGCTAGTACTGTTGTTTTATGGTAAGGTAACACATGTATGTTGGAAGGAATAAATAAAGTTGTCTCCTTTACTGTCAGTAACAGTAGCTCTATGTTTTGTGCTATTAATGGTATCTACATAACAGTGTTTTTTAGTGAACTAAAAAATCCATGGAAAATGTTAATAAAATGATATGTGCTATTATACTACCATCATCGTCATCATCCTGGCACCTATCAATCCTCTTAAACAGCATATAAATCTTGCAAACCAACACCAGGGCAGCTCCTAGATGGTGGTATAAGGAAATCATGGTACTATGAAATAGGTGGGTTTTCACCCAGATCCAAAATAGACAAGGCTACATCTAGGTTAACACTGCCTAAGCTGTGTCTTCTGCTAATGGCCTTCTCCAGACCAAAAGAGTGGTCATGCTTCCTGTAGGCCTCAGATCTGAGAAGTTTATATAGGCTACAAATTAGATTAAGTAAAAGCAGATAATAATCTAGGATGCTTACTAAACTGGTGTCTCAGTGTTAGTGGCATAAGAACAGTAGGGAGGTAAAGTATCTGATAAAATCTCTTGAAGTATACAACTACAAAGTATGGAGAAACTTGGTTTTGGACTTGGATAAAGAATAGAGAGCTCAAACCCTGGCTCTGTTTTAAAATGACTAACTTAGGGTGACTCTTTCATCTCCTAGGAGGAATCTGAAAATATTCTCTGTTAAGTATTTTTTGTTTGGGATTCCAGCCCCATGTGGAATAGGAAGTTCAGTTGGACAGGAAGACTGTATGATAGTTTTTGAGGATTATAGATAATGCTATTAGCAGAATTCACAGGTAAAAGAAGTGTAAGATGTAGTGTTTCAAGCAGAAGATATTAGAGAGAATATGTGCAACACATGAGAAAATCTATCAGTTTCCAAAATCTAATCCTATATATAACTAACAGAGATAATTTTATAGATTACCATTGGCTCTAACAGAAAATGTCTGCCTGCAAATACTACATCTTCTAGAGCAGATGTGGGTTTGAGGAGCAGTTGAAACAGGACTTGCATTATATTGTAGTCTTTTTGTTTCTTATTTTACAGTATATGTTTTATAAACAATAAGATATTCTTACAGTTTTTCTTATTTTTCTCATTGAGTTTATTAGTACTTTTTTAAGTACACAGCACAGTTACATTCATCATTGGGATCTTGTACCTTTACATGACAGCTCTTGGTTCTCATTTTTCCCCATCCCCCTGCCCTCCCTTCACCCACTCCAGCCTCCCCTATTTTGTTTCCATTTTTTTCCTTTTCTCGTGTTTTTTTTCTTTTCCCTTAATTCCTTTCCCCTACCCTTTCCACTTCTCCCTTTAGCCCTTTTCTTCCTATTCCAAATTGTCAATTCTACCATTAGGATCTTATTTACAATTATAGTTTTTCACACCAGAGAAACTATTTCATATTCATACACGTGTGTCTTTTTATTTCAGTTAAGAGTATGGCCTCAATATGCATCCACTTTCCTATGAATGAATCTACTTTCTCATTCCTTATGGCTGAGTAGTATTCCATCTTATAGAAAAACCACATCTTCTTTACCCAGTCTCCAACTGATGGGAAATTGGGCTATTTCCAAGTTTTAGCTATTACAAACTGTGTTGCTATAAACTTGGGTATGCATACACCACTGTGGTATGATTCTTTTAGTTCTTTTGGAAAGATACCCAGCAGAGGGATGGCTAGGTCAAATGCAATCTCTAATCCTAGTTCTTTGAGGTATCTCCATATTGACTTCCATAGTGGTTGCACCAGTCTGCACTCCCACCAACAATGGAGAAGGGTTCCTTTCTCCCCGCAATCCCGCCAACATTTGTTTTTGATTGATTTCTGGATAGCAGCCATTCTTTGTGGGGTGAGATGGAATCTCTGTTGTTTTCATCTGCATCTCTCAAATGACCAATGATGTTGAACATTTTTTCATGCATTTATTTGCTGCTTTTACTTGTTTGTCTGAGAAATGTATGTTCATCTCAGATGCCATTTTTGAATCGGGTCTTTATATTCAAGTGGCTTACACAGCTTTTCTTAGCTACTCTGTTTTTTGCCTAAAATATATCAAGATACTCTTTCCATATCATTAGTGTTTTATCAAATCTTTCATTAATTCAAAAATATTTATTGAGCATATATTATGCACTTTCTAGACACCAAAGATAAAGTGGTGAATAGGACAGAATATGAATCTCCCAGTATCAAAGAGATTTCAGTCTGATGAGAAAGGAAATCAATAAATAAACAGAGAAGGGAAATTCTGGGACTGATAGATGCTGTGCAAAGAATTAAAATAGAATGGTGTAACTGAATGCCTGAGACTATTTTCAACTAGATAATAAAAAGTAATACTAATAAAGTAGCATTTTAGTTGAAGTCAAAATAATGTGAACCAGGATGCAAAGACTGAAGTAAGAGCATTCCAGACAGATGGAAAGCTAGTGCAAAGGCCAGAGGCAGAAAGGAGCCCAGCCCACCTAAGAAGCAGTGAAGAGCTAGGCTGAGTCTAATAGGTGAGAGAGAAGAGGTCACACAGGCTACGAAGGCCTCAATCCCATAACAGAAATGAGAAGATCTTGAGGTTTTATTCCAAATGTGAAGGGACACCATTGTAGGTTATTTTTCACAAAACCGTATGTGTGTGCATGTGCAGGGAGTAGGGGGAAGACAATGCTTTATTGAGGTACAACATATACAACAAAGCCCCCCAATTTTAAGTCAGAAATTTCATTAATTTTCTCATTAAACATTTTCATCACTCCAAAAAGTTTCTTTCCAAACTATGGTACTCATCCTCTTAACCCCTAACAACTACTGATTTGCCATCACTAGAATTGTGACTTTTCTAGAATGCATTGTCAGTAGCATCATAGTTAGGATGGCTACATAATTATCAGGCCTGGTGCAGAGTAAAATTATAAAGCCCCTTGCTAAAAAATCATTAAGAAATTTGAGGCAGCAAGAACAGATCCTTTCTGAACATGAGCCCTCATGGGACCACACAGGCCACATGCTCATGAAGCCAACCCTGAATAAGATATATGGGGTTTTGTGTCACTTTTTTGATTAGCACAAAGATTTAGCCATGTTGTTGAATATAACTGTAGTTAGTCCCTTCTTATTGATAGTTGTATTTCATTGATTAATGTACCAGAATTTGTCTATCAATGGATGAACATTTACATTGTCTTTAGTTTGGACTTGTTTTGAATAAAACTGCTAATGAACATTCAGATACAAATCTTTGTATGATATCCTTTGAAGAGAAGCTTTTAGTTTTTATTAAACCCACATTATCAATTTTTTACTCTTATGGTTCACACTTTTTTGTGTCTTACCTGTGAAATTTTTATCTAACCCCCAAGGTAACAAAAATTTTCTGCCATGTATTCTTTCAGAAATTTCATAATTTTAGATCTTACATTTAAATCTATGATCCATTTTTAGTTAGTTTGATAGATCATGCAAAGTATGAGTCAGAATTACCCAACTGCTTATGAATAATCACTCCTTTGGTTGAAAAGGCCATCTTTCTTGATTGAATTGTCTATGGCTTGCATTTAGGTCCATGGTCCATTGAAGAGCTTTAACCAGAAGAGTCACAACATCCTTGAACTAAGCATGGTAATACCTGTAATCCTAGCACTCAGAAAGCTGAGACAGGAGGATCTCTGTGAGTTCAAGGCCAGCCTATACTACATAGAAAGCTCAAAGCCAGCCTGAACTACGTAACAAGGCCCTGATTAATTTTTTTTTTAAAAAGTGACAAAATATTTTAACAAAATGGTTCAGCTGCTATAAAAAGCATGCATTAAAATGGATACATATTGAGGATATACTCCTAAGTGAAATAAATAAGTCACACATGTGTAAATAGCGAATAGTTTCCCTGGTGTGAATAATCTGCAATAATATATAAGATCCTAATAAGATTACTGACATTTAGAAATGGGAAGAAAGGAGCTAAAGGTGTAGAGAAGGTGGGATGAGTAGGGGAAGGGTAATAAGGGAAAAGAAAAAAATGTGAGATAATGAAAAGATGGAAATAAAGTGTTTGTAGATGCGGAGGAGGGGAGGGGTGAAGGGAGGGCAGAGGTAAGGGGAAAAAAATGAGAATCAAGACTTGTCATGTAGAGGTACAAGATCCCAACAATGAATGTAACTGTACTGTATCCCTAAAATGTACCAATAAACTCAATTAAAGCTGAAAAAAAAGCATGCATTAGAACAGAGCAAAAGTAGATGAGATATCAGCTAGAAGACTATTCACAGTTCTGGTAAGAAACTATAGAAGCTTGGACTGGTTTTAAGCAGAAGATAATTCATTGTAGTTTTCATTGGTGTTTCCCTGATGACTAATAATGCTCAGCATTTTTCATGTGCTTATTTTCCATCCATTGATTACCTTTGGTGAAGTGCCTATTTCATTCCTCCTCATTTTTTTTTTAATATCTAGATCTAATACCGACTGGAGAATTTTAAACAAGGGACTGGCAACATCTCAAGGTGGTGTTGCAGTTTTAATTGGCATTTCTTGAATGTCTAATAATGTTGATTTCTTTATGTGCTTATTTCCCATCTATTTTATATCTTTAGTGGAATGTCTATTCATATCACGTATCCTTTTTAACATTTAGTTCTGTGATCCATTTGGAGGGTTTAAGCAGAGAAGTGACAAGATCTTTTAACAAGATTATGCAGCTGCTCTGTGGAGAATTGGCCTAAATTTAGGCAAGAGGGCAGCATTTCCCATTCACTGTACTCTGGGTTCCCTGTGCAACTGATCTTAGACAGGGACTTAGCCACAAGCCATTTACAGACTACAATTCGACCAGTCAAAACTAAGTGCCTTAGTACTGAAGGGGGCTCTTGGTGGCAAATCACAGCATCTATACCACTTCTTTGCCATTGCTCAGGTTATTTGTTTTGTCAAAAACATTCCTCACTACCTCCAATCCACTAAGCCCCCCATCTACTACCCCCATCCATTAAGCCCTGGTCAAATGCTATATCCTCCTTTCTACGGCTCTTGTCATTATAAATAATATTTTTTCTCCTCTAAATTTCAAAAATTATCTATATTATTCTTATGTCACTATGGTGTTTATCTGGTTCAACCTTCACTTCAATAAGTTGAAAACTTTCAATGATACAGGCAATAAATTAGAACCTGGGATTACAAACAGAAAAGATATAGGGCCGGGGATTTAGCTCAGTGGTGTCGCCACCTGCCTCGCAAGCTCAAGGTCCCGAATTTAATCCCAGTATTAAAAAAAAAAAAAAAAAAAAAAAAAAAAAAAAAAAAAAAAAAAAAAAAAAAAATCA
>NW_022900928.1:51316624-51320643 GCF_012274545.1 Fukomys damarensis
TAAAAAAAAAAAAAAAAAAAAAAAAAAAAAAAAAAAAAAAAAAAAACATATAATCATCTCCATGTTTTAAACAAATAAAATTGAGTCTGGTGAGGTGCACATGTCTATAATCCCAGCACTGGCAGGGTGAGGCAGGAGAGCCATAAGTTCAAGTCCAGCGCAGGCAACTTAGCAACTCAGCAAAACCCTGATTCAAAATAAAAGATCTAGGAAAGAATGTCAGTGTGAAGGCTTTGGGTTCAATCCCCAGCAAAGCAAAAAAAAAAGGGGGGGTGGCACCAGCAAGTCCCATCCCTTTTAAAAAATAACTATATAGAAGTTTAAAGGTTCACAGTAGTAAATAAGAGCACGTAGGAGGGGAATTTAATTTAAATAAAGGTATCAGGGAATGATCCTCTAAAGAAGTGATAAATTCAGATAAATTGAAAATATCTCAGTGAATGGGAAGTGGTGGGAGAGAGGTGGTAAGGAGAGCAGTATATTCAAGTAAGAGAGAGGAGAGCAAATGCTTTGGTCCACAATCAGTAAGCAAGTATATATATTGATCCCCTCCTGGGGCAACACCACCTAATAAAAACAGAAGAAAAGCTCTTTATCTGTGGAGCTTTCATTCTAAGAAATAAAAGTTAATATAATTACAATTATGCAACTATAATTATATAGGTTATTTTGTAGCTATATATTGTAGTTACATAGGAGAGAATAGTGCAAGATGAACTTGAAGAGGTAGGTAGAGCCAGATCACTAAGGGTCTGGGATGAACTTGAGAATTTTAATATGATGGGTTATGTTCAAATTAATTTTTTCCTTATTTGTTGGCTTGTTTGGCAGAGGAGAGGTTGGCGCTGTATAGGAGGCTGGTGTGTGTGTGTGTGTGTGTGTGTGTGTATTTTGGGGGGTATGTGTGTGCTGAGGATTGAACTCAGGGCCTCTCATCTCACATGCTAAGCATGCACTCCACCACTGAGCTGTGTCTCCAGCTCACAATTGATTTTTAAGCAATTGCTCTAGCTAAAGTGTGTACCTTTTGCCCCCTCTCTATTTTGTAAGCTTTTAGAAGACTGCTCTAACTAATTTGCCTTGTAACACATAACATCCCTTTGCAATAATGTGCACCCCAAAAATAAAAACAATGGCTAACATTTGAATGCTTTCTATGAGCTGGAGACAGGGATAAGGATGTACCATGTATCAGTTTACCAATTCTCAAAATCCACCATCTCAAGCCAGGCATGGTGGTACATGCCTGTAATCTCAGCACTCAGGAGGCTGAGGCAGGAGAATCACCACCAGTTTGAGGCCAATCTGAGCAACACAGTGAGTTCAAGTTCAGCCTGAACTACACAGTAAGACCCAGTCTCAAAAAACTAAATAAAACATCTCAACTGGCTGCCATAGGAACCTTTATACACCAGAGAATTCACAGATATCTATGTATACAGTGGGGTAGGAGGTACTGTGGATGAGAAAAATAATAACAAAAAATGTTACACATACAGCTTTGCATCTTATTCAAACCAAATTACTTGAAAACATGGACAATGAGCTACAAGGCTAAGAATTATATGGACCTGCAAACTGTGTGATCTTACAGCCAAAAAATACTATTATACACATTTGCACAGCTCTAGGACCCTTGTTTTATTTGTATTGATGATTATTCAGTATATGATACAGAATATGATGAGCTGGTTTAGCAAAATTACTGTGGTTTCTGAGGAGCTGTTTATTACAAATCATAACAATCTCTTCAAAAAATCAGCAAAAGCCTGTCCCTCTCTGAAAAAAATAAACATTAAAAAATCTCAAGAATGTGTTATCTAGGATCTGCAGAGAGACCTGTCTGATTGAGAGCCACCTCCACCCACTTCCCCCGCAGCTCCCTGACATTGCAACACACAAATGAAAGACTTACCTGTGGCCTCCATTGGCTGTGCCTTCTTGACTAAGAAGCCAGATAAACATCACGCTTTAAAGAGGCACCAAAGAAAAGTCACAAACTGAGCATTACAAGTATGGCCATGGTTCCAAATGAAAAACAACACAAAGTGTCTTAGGAGATGATGAGAGGCAGATACAGGTGTTAGGACGTGGCTCTGTGGTAAAGCACTGTCCCTGTTCATACACAGCAGTGAAACAGATCCATGGTCTTTGGTATGGTTTGGATAAATGTTCCCAAAGTCCATGTGCTAAAAACCTGGTCCCTAAGTTGTCACTGTTATGAGGTAGTAGAACCTTTAGGAAGTGGAGTCTAGTGTGAAGACCTTAGGTCACCAAAGGCTGCTCTCAAACTAGACTGTGGGATCAGTCTCTTCACTTTTGCTGTTTCTTCTCTTGCTTCCTGATTGGGCTCATGAGGTAAGTGGTTTGGTTCTCCACACACGTCTACCATTATTTGCTGCCTTCTCAGAGGCCCAAAGGACTGGGGCTCCTTCATCTTGATTAGAACCTTCAAAACCATGAACCAAAATAAAACTTTTCAAATGGCTGCTATCAAGAAATCAAACAATAACAAATATTGGCAGTGTTGTGGGGAGAAAGGAACCCTCCTCCATTGTTGGTGGGAGTGCAGACTGGTACAACCACTATGGAAATCAATATGGAGATACCTCAAAGAGCTTGGACTAGAGGTTCCATTTGACTCAGCCATCCCTCTGCTGGGTATCTTTCCAAAAGAATTAAAAGAATCATATCACAGTGATGTATGCACACCCATGTTTATACCAGCACAGTTTGTAATAGCTAAAACTTGGAAACAGCCCACTTGCCCATCAGTTGGAGACTGGATAAAGAAGATGTGGTTTTTCTATAAAATGGAATATTACTCAGCCATAAGGAATGAGAAATTAGATTCATTCATAAGAAAATGGATATATATTGAGGATATACTCCTAAGTGAAATAAATAAATCACACATGTGTAAATACCGAATAGTTTCTCTGGTGTGAATAAACTGTAATAGTACGTAAAATCCTAATGAGCTAACTGACATTGTGAAATGGGAAACAAGGGGCTAAAGGTGTAGGGAAGGTGGGAAGGGTAAGGGAAGAGTAATAAGGGAAAAGAAAAAAAAGTGAGAAAATGAAAAGGTGGAAATAAAGTGTTTGTAAATGGGGAGGAGAGGAGGGGGTGAAGGGAGGGCAGGGACAAGGGGAAAAAATGAAAACCAAGAAGGAGAACCATGCCTGCTGCCGACCCAGCCACCATCGCTCAAGCACCGGGAGGTAGGCTCGGCCCAATACACCGGGGGAAGGAGAGCCACGCCTGCTCCCGACCCAGCAGCCATCGCTCAAGCGCCGGGAGGTAGGCCAGGCCCCAATCCACCACGGGAAGGAGAACCACGCCTGCTCCAGACCCAGTCGCCATTGCTAAAGCACCGGGAAGGTAGCCGCGCGGGTGCCCCTGAACTCCCATAAGCCACCTCCGGCACTCTCAGACCTCCTGACTGTGCAAGTATTTGGACCCACTCTGCAAAGACAGAGGTGGTCATCAAGGGTATTTTTCTGAGTCCCCAACTTTGAGCTAAAGCACGGAAGGTAGCCGCGCGGGTGCCCCTGAACTCCCATAAGCCACCTCCGGCACTCTCAGACCTCCTGACTGTGCAAGTATTTGGACCCACTCTGCAAAGACAGAGGTGGTCATCAAGGGTATTTTTCTGAGTGTCCAACTTTGAGCATCTTTAAAGAAAGGGCGTGGGAAACCTGTAATAGAACGTTGCGGAGTTCAACCATTCAGAAGGTTGGGGAACTCAATCTGGGCCTTGCAGCCCAAGGTCAGTCAGCATCATGGGGTTCAGCAATCAGCTAACTGAGATCAGGGGTCTTGCATCCTCGCTCTGTCTGAGCCATTAAATGGTTAGTATACTATATTGAAAAGTTTGTTCACTGCAGACATGTTCTGGACTGCTTCTTGATTTCAATTTAATTCAAATGATTTAAGGGTGATAGACTAGTGACTACCACAGGTGGTCAGTGTCCAAGTTGTGCTTGATCTCAATGTGTTGCTGATTGTATTAGTTG
>NW_022900928.1:51323147-51336289 GCF_012274545.1 Fukomys damarensis
TGAAAAAATGGAAATAAAGTGTTTGTAAATGGGGAGGGGAGGCAGGGACAAGGGGAAAAATGAGAATCAAGACCTATTATGTAAAGGTACAGAATCCCAATGATGAATGTAATTGTATTGTACACCTAGATTGTACCAATAATCTCAATAAAAAGAAAAAAAAAAAACAATGAAAACCAAGACCTGTGATGTAGAGGTACAAGATCCCAACAATGAATGTAACTGTACTGTATCCCTAAAATGTACCAATAAATTCAATTATTTTAAAAAAATAAAAATAAAACTTTTCTTCTTTATAATTATTGCAGGTATTTCTTTTCTTTTCTCATTGAGTTTATTGGTACATTTTAGGGATACTGTACAGTTACATCCATCATTGGGATCTTGTACGGTTTTTTTTTTTTTTTTTTTTTTTTTTTTTAACTTGAGTCCTTGCACTTGCAAGGCAGGCCACTGAACCACTGAGCTAAATCCCTGGCCCTGGGATCTTGTACCTTTACATGACAGGTCTTGGTTCTCATTTTTCCCCTTGTCCCTGCCCTCCCCTCACCCCCTCCTCCCTTTCCCATTTACTAACACTTTATTTCCATTTTTTAATTTTCTCCTTTTTTTTTCTTTTCCCTTATTACCCTTCCCACTTGCCCCACACCTTTAGCAGGTATTTCTTTACAGCAAGAAGCCCATTAGCACTCCCTGTCTTCAAGCACTCCCAAACAGTAAATTCTTAGATTAAACCCACTCTCTATAATGAAAATCATAAATAATAATGAAGAGCCACCCTCTCCACCATTAGAGCCTTAATTCTGCACACCAATTTCTCTTAGATTAGAGCCCCTGCTGTGTCTCTTTAGCATTTTCTTCCATCCCAGGAAATAGTTACAGCCCTTTGCTGTGCCTTAGCCACACACAACCCATCCACCCCTACTGCAAATGCTGGAGGCGTGTCAGATTGATTCGCTTAGGAAATTGGGGTATGTTCCTTTATAACATTTCATAAATTTTGTTGAAACAAATGTAAACTAAAAACAGGATTTTGCAATAAAAAGTATTTTTATAGAAACCAAACAAAGACTAACATGCATAGAACCGAACCATTAGGAAAACAAAGGAATTGCTCTTCTTGACAGCCCTAAAAAGCTTTAAATTAATGTCAAAGACAGGATGCCTGTCACAGAACAGAGACATGTTCCAGCCCCTACTTGTTTACATCTTCCTGGGGCCATAACTCCACCCGCACCCCTTCCCCCTCACTCCACTTCCTATTTGTCTTCCAGAAACAAAAGGCAGTCAAGTTTAACCCTGTCTGTAACGAAAAGATATATTCCATCACGAACCACAGGCTGCTCCTGTCCTTAAACAAAATTGAAGCTAGTAAGCAAATAATAATGATGCTCCTTTAGCAGCAAAAGGCACATACATGTTTTCTCAATTAATTCTCAGATGAGGAAACTGAGACTCAGAGAAGATAACTGTTCAAGTTAATTTGAAAAGCAGATCTGCTTGACTCTAAAATCCAAGTAAATGTACACATAATAAAATTACTTATGAGTTTATTAAAATTAATTCATAATAAGTTAAATTTATACATTGTTGTCTATTTAAACATAAACCCTAAGCCCTCAAATTGTTTTTGTTTTTGAGGTTATCTTTGTTATTGTTGCTGTTGTTGTTGCAGCTGCTGTGGTTGTTGTTTTGACACAATGTCTCACCATGTAGCCTAGATTAGTCTCAAACATATGATCCTTCTGCTTCATCATATTTTAAATTAAATATGCTCAGACACGAAGTACATCTAAGATAATCTTAATGCTTACATCAAATATATAACTGGTCACTCAGTCAATCATCTGTACTTTTCACTAAGCTAATATAGGGCCAGGGATAGATAGATAGATAGATAGATACAAAATAGATTAGTAAAATTGGAATCACTAATTCACTTAAATTTGGGGGATCCCTCCTGGGCATTACCTACCTGGAATCCAATGTTGAACAAAACAGCTTCTGATCTCTTGCATTACTGGCTAGTCAGAGAGACAAAGATTAAATGTAGAAACACAAATATTTAAATAATTGCAAATGGCTAAAAGCACTGTGAGAAAAAAATACCTTGTTATGAAAGAACAACCAAATAAACTAATATTCACTGGTGGTGAGATGAGGTCTCCAGAGAAGTGAGTTGTAACCTGAAATGTAAAGGATGCACAAGTAGTTAGGCTAATAATGAGGGGAAAAGAGGTATTCCAGGCAGATAAAATATCTTCTGCCAAGGCCCTGAGCAAGAAAGGAGCATTGCTGTTTCTGGGCTAGTGATTCTTGAGAAGGCAGCAAGGGAAAGAGACAAAAAATGCGGTTGGGAGGGAAAACAATGATAGCCATAAGGATTTTGTATTTTACCTTATACGTCACACAAAGCAACTGTAGAAATTGAAATAGTGTAATGTTATAACCAAATTTATCAATTATCAAAATTCAGTCTGGCTGCTGTTTTCTAAGAGATGCCAGGAGAACAAAGATGGACGGGGAGATCAGTTAAGAAGTTTTACTTAAAGACATCCAAGTGAAAGGATGGTTGTTGTTTAGACTAACATGGCAACCACATAACCTTGAAAGAAGTGAATAGATTATGATATTTAGTGATTGCCATGGCTTGGATACAGTTTGGGTGTCTCCCAAAGGCTTATGCATTAGAAGTTTTGTCTCCAGTGCAGTGGTGGAAGATAGTGTGAAATCTTTGAAAGGTTGGTCTCCGTGGGATTCCCTTGAATCATAGAGTGGGAAAGGAATGCTTCCAAAGGGAAAGCTGGTTTTTGTAAAAGTCTGGGCCTGACACCTGAACTGATCTCCAGCTTTCTATTTAAAATGTAATCTTTCCTCTTTATGTGCACTCATCCATCTCTTTTGGGACCCCCAGCATAGTCTGTGCCATGCTTTTTGGACTTTCAGTCTCCAAAACTGTGAGCTAAACTGGATACAGTGGTGCACACTTATAATCCCAGCACTTGTAATCCTTAGCTAGGAGATTAAGGCAAGTCCAAGCCCAGCCTACTTCGCAATTTGTAAAGAACCTGTCTTAAGCGGGGGAGTTAGCTCAGTCCAAAGGCTATGTGTTCAATCCTCAATACTGGAAAATAATTTTTTTAATGTGAACTAAATAAACTGCTTTTTCTTCCTAAGTAGCCTGCATTCAGTGTGTTGTTATAGTGATGAAAAGCTGACTAATAGTAATCCGATATGGAGAAGAATAGGGGAAGGTGAGACATGTAGGAACAAAGAAAAGTCCTAGGTTTCTGAATTGAACAATTGAATAGGTAGAGGGATAAAAATAGCTTGAAATAAAAGTAAAGGGACTGATATGTACATATAAACCAGTGCTTCTCATTTAAAATAAATGTGACCAACCTGAAAGTCTTCAACTATAGATTCTGATTCATGAGGACCGGGGGGCCATGGCACATGCCTGAAGTTCCAACTACTTCTGAGGTTGGAGGATCATTTGAGTCCAAGAATTCAAGAACTTCTGGTTAACAGAGCAAGAACCAGTCTCAACTACAAAAAAAGAGGGGAGCAAGGAAAACAGAAAAACTGATCATAAAGTCTGGGAGAGGCTAAAGGTTCTACATTTTTAAAAGCTCCCAAATGATGTTAATATTGCTGAATCATAGACCACACTTTTAGTAGCAAGGTTCTACCACAGGAACTCTCTATACATAGAGTGGCAAACTTTTGGCCAAAAAAGAATAATTTTAATTTAATTATTTAATAAGATAAATTATACTTTAATTACAAAAAATATAGACAGGTCCAGGGGTATAGCTCAGTGACAGAGCACTTACCTATCATGTGTAAGGCTCTGGGTTCAATCCCCAGCATAGTCCATATTCTCTTGGTTGCTCTGTCTCTGTCTGACTGCCTCTCTGTATATAAAAATATATACACATATATATGTGTGTATTAAAGACTTTTAAATCCCACAAACATTAAAAAGATAGTAAAAAATGATTGGGAATAATTTTATGCTAATGAAATTGAAAAACTAGAAGAGTTGCCTACATTTTTTAAAAATATATATCTTATCAAATATGATTCAAGAAAAAAATAGCAAATCTGAAAACTCCTTGTATTAGTCATATTTCCATTACTATACTGAAATACTTGAGCTAATTAATTCATAAAGAAAAAGAGGTGACTAGGAGTGGTGAAATGCCTATAATCGCAACTACTCAGGAAACTGAAGCAGGAGAATAGCAAGTTCTAGATCAGATTGGGCAACTTAGTGAGGCTGTCTCAAAATAAAAAAGGTAGTTAAAGAGAGAGAGGAAACAGAATTAGCTGAATCCAAATTCCACACCTTACATAATAACAGGGAGAGAGAGGTATGCCTTGTTTTGGAAGTTCCCATCCATATTTGGTTGGGCCCATTGTTTTGGGTTCATGGAAAGGCAGCACATTACGGCAGGAATGCATGAGGGACCAAAACCACTCTCCTCATGACCAGGAAGCAAAAGAGAGGAAAAAGAAGGAACTAGGGTCTCATTCTCCCCAGCAAGGGCACAATCCCAGTGACCTAAGATTCTCCCACGAGGCTGCCACCTCCTAACAGCACCAAGCCCTAAACACATGGACCTCTGGGAGACATTCAAGATTCAAACTATAGTATTCCTATAACTATAAAGAGAAACTGAGAGTCTATTTAAAACTGTCTCCCCAAAATACCTCCTTCAAACATTTCAGAAATACATATCATTGATATTATACAAAAATCTAGCAATAAAAAAATAAAACTTTTCAACTCATTTTAGAAGACCAGCAAAACATTACTATCAAAACCTAACAAGATCACAGCTTTTTGTTGCTGTGACCAAATACTTGAGAAAAATAACTTCAAGGAGAAAAGGTTTATCGTGGCTTACAGGCTTCAGAGATTTCAGTACAGGGTAGGCTTATACCATTGTCATGTGCCTGAGGTGAGGCAGAAACACTCTGGCAAAATGAAAGTTGTTTACTTTACTGCAGCCAGGAAGCAGAGAAGAGATTAAAAAGCCAGAGGGGAAGCTATTTGGTACCATACATAATTCCCAAGATCACAATCCCAGGATTCATTCCCTTCAATTAGGCCTCACCTCCTGTTTCCATCACATAATGCCATGAAAATGTGATCTCATCAATGGATTAATTCACTGGTAAAGTTAGTGTTCATGATCCAATCACTTTCAAAAGCCTCACCTCTAAAATGAATCTTTTAGGAGACATTTTTTATCCAAACCATAGTATTAGGTAAGGAAAATTACAAGACACTCACAAACACAGACTCGAATACCTTAAATTTGATATTATCAGGTTTACTACTTCGCCTTATTAAAAAGAAAATATAGCTAGGCTCTGTGACACCTCTAATCCTAGTACTGATGGAGGCTGAGGCAATAGGATCCAAAATTTGAGTCCTGGCTGAGCAATTTAGCAAGACCCAGTCTCAAAATAAAAAAGGGTGCTCACTTGGACAGCACATACCCTAAAAATTAAAAAGGATGATTGTACCTTAGTGGTAAATTGTCCCTGAGTTTGATTTTCCAGCACCCTCCCATAAAATTATATTTAAATACAGCATGGTTTCTTTTGTAAAAGAAACCCCAAATATAAAGAGCAAAATAAAAGATAATAAAAAATAGGGAGATAGATTTTTTTGCGTAAGGGAAGAGAACCAAGAAACAAAGGGAGGAGGGAGGGAAGGGGGAGGGAAATGGAAAATTAAGATGTGTTATATACATGTACCAACTCCCCACGAGTAATGTAATCATTATGTACTGCAAACATGTACTAATAAAAATTGAAAATAATAAATGAATAAATTTTGAGACAGAATATTGCTAAATTGCTAAATTGCCCAGCCTGGCCTCCAACTCAGAATCCTCCTCTCTCGACCTCCCACAACGCTGAGATTACAGGGATATGTCACCATACCTGGCCAGGATAGCTACAATTTTAAGACTGGCAATACTATGTGTTGACAAGAATTTCGAACAACTACAAATCTTACACATTGCTGGTTGAGTTGTAAGGAAAAAATTTTGGCATCATGTAGTAAAACTAGGTATGTTTATATTGTGTAACTGAGGAATTCCAGTCCTGAGTGTATTTGCATCAGGAATGAGACCCTAACTCCATCAAAAGATATGCTTAGGAATGAGGGAAGGTCCTTAAAAAAAAACAAAAAAAAATCCAGAAATGTTCATAGCCTCACATTAGAAATAACCCAAAAGATTGAGCTGAGGTACACTAATGTAGTGAAACATTAAACAATGAAAACAATGATATTTTGTGTGCATGTGGTTCTTTTCTCTCCCTCCCTCTGACCTGCTGCTCTGGTGAGAAATAACCAAGATTTGTTCTTAAGGACTAGGGAGAAAGGAAAGAAGAAGAAATAGGTTATCCTCCTATTCTGAAGCCCTGATATGCTAGCATTAAACAAAAAACAACAGAACTATAGACAGAAAAGACAATTTTCTATAGGAAATAAATATTTCATAGTAAACAGCATGTTGTCATGTAGTATGCATGGAAAAATTTTTAAGTCTTCAGATGTTACTTTTAAAGAAGAAAGAAAAGTCAGATAGTAAAACAATATTTTCCAAGTAGTGGCATAGGCAGGCATTCGTCTTCCAAACTGTATAAATCTAATTAATTCAAAATAATCTTTATTCAAAAACGTTTGAGTCATCAAACTTAGGTAATAGTAAATCTGAGATTGTAGCGTTTGAGACAAGTCCCTCACCCATATTGAATAATTAATATTAAGAGGTAGTGACAAGTATCTGGCAATTTTCTCCAACCTCAACTCCATCTTCCACAGGCACTGAACAATCGGGGTTCGCTGGGTGGCGCGTCTGACTGGGGACAGAGCCGCACCGCCAGCTCCCGGGAAGCCAAGCGGACCCTCAACCCCAGCCCCGCCCTGTGGAGAAATCGGACCCGGGTCTGGTTTGACGCTAGCCCCGCCCCAAGGCGTAGTCCCGCCCCGGAAGCGCGTCCTCCACCTGAGAGCAGCCGCGTCTCTATGGAAACGACCCGCCTCCTAGCGAGCGACTAAGGGCAGGATGGCTGCTGGGGAGCCGGGTGTTTTAGGCGGTTACTACTTCAGGTTCCTGCCTCAGAAAACCTTCCCATCTCTAAGCGGCCCGGAGACCACCAGCCGGCTCCGCCAGTGGTGAGGGTCAGAGAGGGGCAGTGGGAGAAGAGCCCCCTCGGCCTTCGCGGCTGAGAAGCGCGAGGCAGGCGTCGAAGGCGCGCGAGCCTGGGCGGCCCAACCTGTGTAAAGCCCCGAAGCGGCAGCGCCACGCGCGCTGGATGGGTCCGGGTGGCCCTCGCGGGTTTTGTACTCGAGTGGGCGCCAAACCCAAGCTCACCCTTTTTCCTTCTCTGCCCCAGGTCCATGCTGGGCAGAATCAAGGCGCAGGCGTTTGGGTTTGACCAGACCTTTCGGGCCTATCGGAAGGATGATTTCGTTATGGTTGGTATGGGGGGGCTGGAAGGTTCCCACATCTGGTGATTTTTAACTTTTCCTCATATCATCATATATTCTTAGGAACAAGCCATTCCTTAGTCATGTCATTTTCTTGGAGTTTGGGAGTAATAAAAGATGCAAATAGTGTATTTTAAAAGAAACTTTTACATTTGCTCTGACCTTAAATCTGTTTTGTTCTGTTTGGGGTTTTTCTGTTCGTTTTGTTTTTTGAAACCTAGTCTTGCGATGTAGTTCAAACAAGCCCTCAATTCATTAAGGAGCCCAGGCTGGTCTCAAACTCACAGAGATCCTCCTACCTCAGTCTTTTCAGTGCTGGGTGTGCCAACCACTACACCTGGCCATAAATTTATATTTCATTTAACTTATTTTTTTCCTACTTTTAGTGTCCTACCTTATATGAGAATTTTCCAATCCTGGTCAATTTTTTTTTAATAGACGCCATTTTTAATATTATTACCCTGCTTTTATCACTGACTTTTTTCTAGGCTTAGCACAAGATTATTTTTGGTTATTTCTCAAAATTAAATACACCCTGAGAACTTTGCTTCATTCTCTACTGGAGTTCTGAATAAAGAATTCCCTAAAAAAGTTTTAAGTAATGGCATAGTGGTTAGAATACATAAATCTTTAGCTAGAGTTAAAATTCCAACGTGTTTTCTGTACACTTTAAAAATCATTATTTTTAATCCTCCCCCACTCATTCCTCAGTCAACTTGGAAATAATTTTAGGATTTGTGAATTATCTTCATTCTTTGCCATTCATGTCCTGTAAGCATGGACTTCAGTTTCTTTAGTACTTGGCACAATTTACTCATTCTCAAACAGTGAAGGCCTATGAAATCCTATGAATTTCCCCCCAGTTGCTGAAGATAGAGGAGGAACAGAGCAAAAGTCCAGCTTTCAAGGATCTTATAGGCCCTTGGCAAGATTGTCAATAAACCAAAAATTCAGATCACTGCACATTGTGATAAGTACAGTAAGAAGGAATAGAGAAAGAACATTAAGTCAGGTTGTATCACAGTTCTGGAAGCTAGAAATTCAAGATCAAAGGGCTGATTGGTCCTTCCAAAACTTTAGCCTCTTCCTAGTTGGTGATGGTTACCAGTAATCGTTGGAATTTTTTAGTTACAGCTGCATTACTTTTAATATCTACCTCTGCCTAAGTCATACACATCCTTCTCGCCTCTGTGTTTATGTCTCTTTTCTTCTGAAAGCACCAGCCATGTGGAATTAAGGGCCTTGCTACTCCAGTGTAACCTTATTTTAACTAATTACTTCTGTGATGACCCTGCTTTCAACTAAGGTCACTTTCTGAAGTTTCAGAAAGGACACTATTAACCCATAATAGAAAATAAAGTGGTTAAATGTCTACATCCCTTTCTGAGGTAGTTTATAATGTTAAATGTAATACTACTATTAATTACATTTCTTAAATACTCTTGGTTAGATTTTTATATAGCTTTTTATAATTTTCATTTATACCAGTACTGGCTCTCAGTTTTGTTTTAAAAAAAGGCACAATTTTAGAGAGGTATAAAAATTTTCAGGATTATTCATTTATTCAGTAAGTGTTAGACTATTCATTGTGTCCCAGATTCCAGTTTATAAGGCTGTACAGTTTAGGAGCTAGAAATGTTTTTTTTAAAAAGTCTCTACAATACAGTAAAACAATGGGGGATATAGAAGATGTCCTATATACAGGGGGAAAAAAATCACCCAGCCAAGAGAATTTGGTTGTTGGGGTTATTTTCACTGAGGAGGGTATCAATGGGTTGCTTTAGTTTTTGGTTGGTTGATACAGCATTCTGTAACAGATTCCAGGAGTTATCCATAAAGCACAACAGATTTCTACAATTCCAGGCAGTACTTTTCCATTTTGTTTGTTTTGTTTTGTTTGAGACAGGGTCTCACTGTATAGTTGAGACTGACCTGGAACTCACTTTGTTCCCCAGGCTTGTCTTGAACTCACAGTGATCCTCCTGCCTCAGCCTCCCGAGTGCTGGGATTACAGGCGTGCACCACCACGCCCGGCCACTACTTTTCCAGTTTTAACACTTCATGTTTACCTTTTTTATTTGCATGAAACAGTGTCACTCCCACATTTTAATGCAAAAAAATAGACAATTAGTGTTTTTACTCATGCAACTTACTTAGATAGAAATACAGCATTCATTGTGTCTAAGAGTATGCCCCAGAAGATGATTTTTCTTTTCTTTTTTTCTTTTTTGAGGCAGGTCAAAAAAAGGCTTCCAGCCTTTGTAGTTAGTGGCTGGGACTACAGGTACACTATCATCCCTGGCTCAGAGTTAATAAATCTTTAGGGCTCCTCATTGACTCAACCTCCGCACTTGGAAAGAAGCTGTAACAGATTCTAGTACTATGTTCACATGGTCATATGATTTTGAAATTTTTCAAAATGTTTTTGTTTTCTTGGAGTAGTTAAAACTAAATAAGCCTAAGGCCCTTTAAAATCTGGATAATTCCTTGATTTGGTCTCTAATTAGCTGTCTGAGTTCAAATTCCACCTCTGGCATTTAAAAAGCATGTGACATTAGAAAATGATTATCCTTCCTCAGCCTTCCTTTACCTTTCTACAAAGTGGCCACAGCACTTAACATTTAATAGGTGTAAGCTTAGTGTTTGAACCTTGTTTTCTTAGAAAACTGAAACCCAAAAAAGTTAAGTAATTCATTCATGATATCCACCATCAAGATTTTGACTCCAGAATCCCTGCTGTTTTTGTTTTGTTGTTGTTTGTTTGTTTTTCTGGTATTAGGGTTTGAACCCAGGACCTTCACACCAAGCACATCCCCAGCCCTTTTTTATTTTGAGACATGGCCTCACTAAGTCTCTAAATTGCCAAGGCTAGGCTGGAATTTATAATCCTTTTGCGTTAGACTTCCAGATTACAGGCATGGGCCACCATACCTACCTTCCCTGCTATTTCTACTACATGGACTCATAACTAAACAAAAGCTATTGCTTAAACCAGAATTTAAGATTTTTGAATTTTGTTTTAACTGAAGACCCATATTCCAGAGGTTTATTTGTGAGGGAGTAAATGGAAAGAAGGAAACATTTGTACAGCACTGATTTCTTTTGTTTTCTAAGTTCGTGTAGATGAATACAGTTAAAGAGGAAAAAAACAACAAAAATTTATATTCAGAAGGAGAAACAACATTACCCTAGGCACAAGATACTTTTCGTGACACAAAAAAGAAAATGATCAATTTTTAAACATTTAAGTAGTCACCTTATTTTTAAACACCAAAACATCTTTTTGATCAAGGTGGTCAGAGAAGGATTTGACAAAAGACAAGATTCTTGAGCTAGGATGTGACAGATAAGGAGTTTGTTAGGTAGGCAAAATTGAAAGATAGTGGTAGAGAGGGCTGGGGATTTAGCTCAGCAGTTCGGTGGCCTGCCTCACAAGTGCAAGGACCAGAGTTCGATCCCTGGTACCAAAAAAAAAAAAAGAAAGTTGGTGGTGGCGAGATAGGTGGGATATTGTTTTAGAAGAACTTCTCTGCCACAAAACGATTTTGGGCTTTAGCTAACGAACACTGAAAGATTTTATAGAAGACTTTGATGGAAATGTGATTTAGTGGTGGAGTGCTTGCCTAGCATACACAAGATAGGGTTTGATCCCTGGCATCGTAAAATAAGTAAAATATTGAGATCACCTTGGCAAAAGTATGGAAGGTGGATTGTTCAGACAGTGTGGAAGCATGAAACCATATCAGAAACCATCATCTAGACCAGTAGTGGCAACCTGTGGCATGTGTGCTGCAGTGGGCCTTTTGTTATTGAAAGCTCTAAAAGGTTAACCATCACTGATCTAGACAGTATATGGTGATGTCCTGAGTTAAGACTAACACCTGAATAGCCAGCCAGGGAGACATTTAAGAGAGAGGCTTAAGAACTACTAAGGTACAGGTAAGGTAAAGGACAGAGCAACCATTATGATGAATCCTAAATTTATGGCTTGATTGACTCTTGAT
This sequence comes from Fukomys damarensis, assembly GCF_012274545.1. NCBI lineage: Eukaryota > Metazoa > Chordata > Mammalia > Rodentia > Bathyergidae > Fukomys > Fukomys damarensis. The sequence goes on from NW_022900928.1 coordinate 51,334,671, forward strand.
GATGCCATTAGATGCATAGAAAACATGAAGAACAAGGAAAATAAGTTTAGTTTTAGACATTTTCAGCTGAGGTGCATCCAAGTAGCAGTATTCTACATATATGATGTCTAACTTTTGGTCTCAAGAGAAAGCTTTGCGGTCAATACATGGTGTCAGCATCCTCACCATGGTACCAGATAACGATCAAGGGAGTTTTCCATATAAACAACAAGAAAGTCTTAATTTGCAGTGCTTTCTTAAAGACTTGCACAACACTTAGGCTTACATCTCATGACGGTAACTTAGGCATGTGACCATATCTGAGGGAGGATAGCAAATGGAGGCTTAGCTGAGCACAATGCAGTCCTAAATAAATCAGGATTTGTTAAGGGAGAGAATTGATACTGAATTAGAAATGAGCTGTTTGCTAGATGGATAAGGTAGTTAAATATCTACTTAACATTAATTTAGAAATACTTTTTCTATCATATGTAGTGAAACAGGTATTTAAAATTTTCATGTGTTTTGGTATCAATATCTTTGTTATTTAGTTTATCAGTCACCCAATATTTTTGCAAAGTACATCAGCTTTCCTGAAGTTCAGACAATCCCTTGTAATGCCTCACTACAAATTCTGTAACAAAATACCACCTGCAAATAGACAGTTATTTGTAAATTGGTCTTAGATATATAATTATAATTTTGATAATATAATTTACATTGATTTATCTGAGGATCCTTAATCAAAGACCTGTTTCCATTGTATGTGTATTTTCTACTGGTTACTTGATCTACTTCCATTTATAGAGACATAAACATGTGATTGTGAATTAATAATTACCAGGAATAATTACTAAATCCAGTACTCTAATTTGACAGATTTCAAAAAAGTTATAAAGCAACTTCCTTTTTTGAGGAATAATTTTAAGGAAATTTTAAAAGTCATACATAGTGTTTTCTTTTTTCTTTTTCTGTGTGTATATATTTATTGTGGTGCTTACATTAAAATTTAGGGCCTCACACATGCGAGGCAAGTGCTGTACCTCTGAGATACAACTCCAGCCTTTCTTTTTAGTTTTTTTAATATGTATACCTATAATGAAACATCCACTACTAGAACTTGAATGCCACAAGGACAGAACCTGTCTTACCTGGCTTAGTAAATGCAATCATAAATAATCCTCACATGCCAAGTCCTCTTCATTATGTCTTTTTCATTACATGGCATTCATTCTGCCTAGTTTTTCATGAAGTAACCCCAGGAGTCATCTTTGATTATCCTCACTCCCACTTTTTTCTTCTCCCTTAAGTATCATTGAATCCATATATTTTGTACTTGCTACCACTCCTACTGCTATGAATATCAGCTCTTCCTAATCACTTCTGCCATCAGTCACCCACCTCCTAACTAGTCTTTACAGCCCTTCATTCTCCACTCTGAAGCCAGTTTTTTTGTTGTTTTTTTGTTTTGTTTTGGTTTTTGTTTTGGTTTTTTGTTTGAGACAGGGTCTCACTGTGTAGCCCAGGCTGGTCTCAAACTGACAGTGATCCTCCTGCCTCAACTTCCCGAGTGCTGGGATTGCAGGTGTACACCACCAGGCCCAGCTTTTTTTTTTTTTTTTTTTTTGAGTACCAGGGAT
>NW_022900928.1:51336681-51370047 GCF_012274545.1 Fukomys damarensis
TTTTTTTTTTTTTTTTTTGAGACAAGATGGCACCCAACTGTAATCCCAGATACTGGAGTGGATGAGACAGGAGGATTACAAATTCACATCTATCCTGGTCAATTTAGCAAGACCTGTCTCAAAATTAAAATAAGAAAAAGGGCTGAGGATATAGCTCAGTGATAGAGAGCTTGCCTAAGATACCAGACTGAATTCAGTCTTCATTTGTGCACACACACACATGCACACACGACATTAAAATTTCTTCATTTGACTACAAAATCTAGTTTAACTCCCACCTTCATCTGATCATTTTCCTTTTACTGTGCTCCTTCTACTGTGTTTATTGCTTTCCTTGAATAGAATAGCCAATCCTTTCTTACCTTGAAGCCATCACACTTGCCATTTTCTCCACTTTACAAAGAAGTCTTTCATTGGCCTGTTGGAGCCATCTGAGGACAGCCAGACTGCTACATTTTCAATAATCTTTGCTGATTGTTAAGACTGATAGCAATTTAAAGTCCACAATGAAAATTGGCAAATGCTAGCTAAGTGTAGTGAAATAGGTATAGGCCTAGTGAGGCTGACCATGAACTCACTATGTACCCCAGGGTGGCGTCAAACTTGAAGAGATCTTCCTGCCCCATCCTCACAAGTGCTGGAATTGCAGGCTTGTGCCACCATGCTTGCCATGATTTTTTTTAATGAATTGTTCTTTATTCTTTAAATTATTGCAATAAATATTTCTCATTTTTCAACATTATCTTTAAGCAATCACTGTTTTCCTAAGATTCTTGAAGAAGGAATCTAAGCTATGTAAGCTATATCCCTTCATTAAACTAAAAGTACCCTTGACTTCCTAATTCCAGATATAATGAGCACTGTGTTTGCCCTCAAGGAATTTAAAAACTAAAACAGACAGTGAAATGCTGTATAACAAAGGAGTACAAGTTGTTATGCGTATACATAGTAGGCAATCCTAATCTAATGGTGTTCAGAAAAAAGGTTAATGGAGAAAAAAACATTTAGGTTTAGACCTGAAAGGTGAGTATGAGTTAGTCAGGCAAAGAGGCATACTGATAAATGTTTAATGGTTCATCTCCTTCCTCTCAAAAACCCTGACTTCTAGCACTAGACATGGCACTGCCTTGTAAGGCAAATCTTACTATGTAGTTGAGGCTAACCTTAAACTCATGGCCTCCCAAGTAGTTGCAACTATAATGGTATACTACCATACTTGGCTTATTTATGTTTCTTTCAGTGCTCTTAAACTTGAGAATCTTGTCATAAGTTTATTGACTATTTTTATATGCCTGTTTGTAGCCTTTGACCAGCTTTCTGTCAGTTGTCAGTTTTTGTCAATAAGCTTTTTTTGGCCATTGAAAATGTCAGATCACTTTCTTTATCATATTTGTTGCAGTTTTTTAAAATCATTCTATTATTCTTATTACTCATCATAGACATTGTATTTTCTGGCTGCCCAGAGGTTTTTGAATATCCACATGACTTGAGGGTAATTTGTAAACTTTGTTTTGTTTTATTTTGTTTTTTGTGGAAGTAGAACACAAGAGTAATTCAAGGTATTCCCTTATATTCAGAACATAAGACACTAGGCTTAGGTCTGACAGAGCAAATGCTTAGCAAACATAAGGCCCTAGGTGCACTCTACAGCAACAAACGAAAAAACAGAAGTCTGGGACATAGGTTTACTAATCAGACTGGTTACTTGAAGACAGATTTTTGAGTGGGTAAAAGGATGTACGCCTAATAACCCCAGCTACTTGGGAGGCTGAGGTAGAAACATTGCAAGTTCAAGATCAGCCTAGGCAGCTTACTGAGACCTTGTCTCAAAAGTGTTTATAAAAGAGCAGGCATGGAGGCACACACCTATCATTCCAACACTCTGGGAGTCTAAGGCAGGAGGATCCCAAGTTTGAGCCCAGCCTGGGCAATTTTGTGATTTAGCAAGACCCTTATCAAAAAAATAAATAAAAAGGTCTAAAGACGTAGCCTAATTCAAAGGCCCTGCGTTGGATCCCCAGTATGAATGAATGAATGAATGGCTCTGTGAGCAACTTAAAGGAAGCACACGCACAATCCATTTCATTGGCAAAGGTGGTAGCAGAGGCTACAGCTTTCAGGCTAGGCAGTCTCAGCCCAGCAGTGGTGTTGGTTAGAAAGGAATAGTAATGCCTACAGCCACAGCACCCTAAATGCACTTGATCCTAGAAGTCAGGCAGGTTTGGACCTAATTTGTTCTTGGAATAAGAGGAAAGTAATAATGAGCTTCCTAGTTTTTGATGGGGCTGCAGAAAAGTGGCAGTTGCCTCACCAGAGCAGTTCTCTACATGATTTTGTTTCATTCCCACAATTTAGCCTTAAGCTTGATGTTCTCCACCTCCTGAAAATTTTTGAGCTACCTGAGATGCTTTTAAGAAACTTTACATTTGCCTTTTCAGCCAGTCAGTTGCTATTACTTGGAACTAAAACTCTTTAATTGTTACATTGGCTTTGCCATATAGAAAGCTTTCATTTTTAGCAAGTCAGATCTATCACTGCCCTGTTCCTGTTGGGCAAAAGTAAATTGATGATTACTTTTAGACCTAGAGTATAAACAGTTATTGTGATTAATTCAAAAAACAAGATGGAAAGAATGTTTTAAGCATATAATCTAATTTTAATGTAAATCATTATTTTCTGTGTATTAAGTGCCAAAGACCTTACTTAGTGTTCGCACTTCGTGTTCCAACTTGAATGTAATAATGCTTCATTTATTTATAAAACATGTATTAGACATTTTACCAATTTGTAGTTGCTTTTCAGATTTAAATGAGATTTTACTAAAGTTAATTTATAAGTTGGTCTTTATTATTATTTATAATAGCTTATCTAACATGTTTCCCTCCAATTTGTGTTTTAGGCTTTTTTCAAAGACCCAAATGTTATTTCAAATTTACATTTACTTTCAGATTCTTCTGGACAGTGGATGACATTAGGTAAATAAAATTTATTTTTATCTTTTCAGATGACTGTTTTGCTATTATAACAAAACTTTGCCTCAGAATTTTCATTATTAAAATACTGATTGTGGCTGGAATTAGCAGTGCCTATAATCCCAGCTACTTGTAATGCTAAGCAAGGCTTGAGATCAGCCTAGGCAATGTAGTGAGACCCTGTCTCAAAAAATATAAAGGTTGGGGCTGAGGTTCGTACTAGAGCACTCACCTAGCATGTGTGAGTCACTGGGTTCAATCCCTAGTACCATAATTTTAAACATAGATTGTGAATGATGATTTGTCTGTTTGCTTACGTCAAGATTAAATTTGATCTTGTGCCAGGTCTTCCATTCATCTCTGTCCTTGAAATCTACTGCTGTTGTCTTGACTTAGTCCTTAAGAGCAGTTGTACTTGCTCACACATGTGCATTCTCCCCGCTCTCTCTCACCCCACTCCCCCACCCTTCCTTCCTTCCTCCCCCTCCTCCTTTTCTTCTCCTCTCCTCTCCTCCCCTCCTCTCCCCTCTCTCTATTTATCTGTTTTATTATTTTTGTTTTGTTTTGCAATACTAGAGATTGAGCCCAGGGCCTTTGAACCCATTGATCCACATCCCATGCCTTTTTTTAATTTTTAATTTTAAGACAAGATCTCACTAAGTTGCCCAGACTGGGCTCCATTTTGCAGTCCTCCTATCTCAGCCTCCCAGAGTACTGGCATCACAGGTGTATACCACCACACCCAACTCTCACTTTTTATTAATTTGGAAGGCATTTATTTTGCTCAGTCCATGTGCTTTGCTAGATACAAGAAATATCACAATAAGAGAAAATCTGTAAAAGGAACTTGATATATTAAAATGTGTGTGTGTTGCAATAAAGTATTACAGGTTCTACCATAGAAATTAGAACATGAAGAAAGTGGAGTGGTCAATTCTGAATAGTGGGAAAAGGTCAGGAAATTATCCACTAATATGGGAATGCTTGGGCAAAATCTCATTTGCTTTAATGACATGGATTTTTGACACAGGAATCAGCTATCATGAAACTTTTAAGAGTAATATATCAAATCATGGAGTGTCTTAAATTTTCAGAAGGAGAACTTTGTATAGATAGTATTTCCATAATACATTGAAACACATGTGAGCTATGTTCTGCTTGTAGCCTTAACTGTTTCAATCAAATCTGAATGTATAAAATAAAAGTAGATGCCCCACCAAAAAAGACAGAAATTTAAGAGAAAAATTACCCAGTTAACATTGATTTATATATCTTAACTCGCAGGTCAAGAAAAAAATCAGACTTGGTAATAGACTATTTTGAAAACAAAAATATGAACATTATATTTTAAATGTAAGGTTGAAGTCTCAACAATAGAACAAATAGAAGCATGGTTCCATTTAGGAGGAGATGCTGGTTGATGATATGCATTTGTGTTCAAAAAATGCAAGTTGATGGGAAATTAGATGTTTTTGTTGGGTGATCTTCTAGTAAATTATGACATTGTGTTTTTGTGGAATTCTAGAAGCCTTAATACAAAAAAACCTTTTCTTAAAGTTTGAGTCAAGGACAAGATTACAAATAGTTCATGATGTTAGACTTAGTAAGTCAGATTTTACTGCTTTTGGCTAAAGACTACTATAAAATTTATAGAGCAAAAACTGGTACAGCATGATCTTCAGACTACTTACAAAATTAAACTGAGTATCTGAGCGCAAATGTATTTGCCAACTCAAATTTTCAGAAAAGAATAGTCAGAACTAATGTTTATAAAGTATGTTTACAATAACTTCACTCTTTTAAAAAAATTAGGTTCAATGAAATAAATGTTCAGTCTTCCTCCATATTGGTGCATACTTCACAAATAACACTGGCTTTCTTACAGTTTTTAAATAAGCATTGCAAAAAGAAAGGCTCTAAAATTCTACATGTGCCTGACAAGATAATTAGAAATACTCTGAAAAATAGAGCACTTTATTTTCAGTAGAGTTCTGCAAGAACTCTTCCATTCATTTGTTTGTATCTCCTTTCTTTTCTTCTCCTGATACATTGGTCATTTTTCCTCTGGGGGCCTTTATAAAGCAAAGAATAGGCTTTTAAAACCAAAACAGTGAACCAATTCTAAGGAAAGTAATGATGACCTGTAATGACCTGTAATCCCAGCACTCTGGGAAGCTGAGACAGGAGAATCATGAATGCAAGCCTAGCCTGGGCAACTTAACAATTTAGCAAGACCCTGTCTAAAAATAAGAAAATATTTTGATTCTGCCAACTGCCTCACAGGTGCAAGGTCCCAAGTTTGATCCCCAGTACCAAAAGAAAAAAAGAAACAAAAATTTAAAAAGGGCCAAGGATGTGGCTCATTGTGAAAGCCCTGGGTTCAATCCCTAGTACCACAAAGAAAAAAGTAAAAAATGAAAAAGAGGAAAAAAAATTATGGAACCTTCTTTGCTGCTAGCGCTCTGGCTACATGGCCGGTGTTAGTGCTGCAATGTCTTCTCAGCCAGGTACTGTAGTCTCCTTCATTTATACACACTGCCCTTTTTAGAGAACATATAATGGATACTTCCTATGTGCATACTCAGCTAAGGGCATCATTTACATTACCTTCTTTAATTCCGAGAGATATACATCACTATCTTACAAATAAAAGTTAGGAGCATAAACTAAGTATTTTGTACAGTGTAACACAGCTGGCAGGATAACATTGAGATTCAAATACGTGCTCCAGAATTCAAGACCTTGGTCACTACATTGTCTTGTTTCTGTCATGTTGGGGTTGCCAAAAAAGCACTAACTTAAGACATCTAATAAAAAGGAGGTAACTAGTGTGTTGTATTTGCTAACATTTTTTGGGGGGGAGCAATGTGTTCCTAATTTTCTGTATGTGGTCATAGTGATGCATTGTGTATCATTAAGGTTTATAGCAAGAATCTCCCCCTGAGGCTTTTGGCGGGTAATTGAATTATAGGGGCACTACAACTGACTTGCTGTTAGTAGGTGGGATCTGGTTAGAGGCAGGTGACTGGGGACATGACCTGGAAGGGTATATCTCCCTCCATGGCATCTCAATTCTTTCTCTGCTTCCTGACAACCATTATGTGGGCACTACGCCCCTCTGCCATGCTGATTCCACTCCAAGATAGGAGAGCCAAGATAAACCTCTCCTGCTTTAAATTGGGGTTGTCAGATATCTCAGTGATGAGGAAAGTGACTAAACCATGTATTTTCTAAGTGCTAGTGGTAGAATTTAATAAAATTCCTACATAACAATGTAGCACATGTTAGTGGACTGATCTGTGCCTTTGCCTCAAATTCATGTTTTAGCCCTAAAGCCTCATTGTGATATTATTTGGAACCTTTGGGAGATAATTACATTTAGATAAGGTCCCAAAGCTAGGGCTCTTGTAATGAAATTAGTGCCCGTATAGTAAGAGGAAGAAATACCAGAGCATATGCCATGGGAAGACACTGATCTTTTTTTTAAAGACAGGGTCTTGCTAAATTGCCTGGGCTAGCCTAAACTATTTATTGACTTTCTATAGTTTAATAGAAGTTTTAGTTAACATAAAATTCATTCTTGAAATATACATTCAGGAAATAAGTATAGGAGAAGAAAAGAGGTGGAGAATGGGAAGAACTGAAGCTATAAGAGAAAAATAATTGTCATTTGCAAATTTCTATAATTCTGAACTTGTGATATCTTGAGTAGGGCCTGTTGTGAAATTTACCTTGGCTTGAAAACTATTTTTTGTAATAAACACTAACCAGGCATGGTGGCACATGAACACAGTAATCCCAGCACTCAGAAGGCTGAGGCTGAGGCAGATGGATTACCATAAGTTCAAGGTACATAGTGAATTCAAGGCCAGTCTGAACTACATAAAGAGACCTTGTTTCAAAAAAAAAAAAAGCTATAAATAAGATTACAAAGGATAAATCTTTCAGTGAAAAGAAAATGTTTTCAAGACCTCAAGGACTTCATAAATGCCCCATAATTAAAATTTTTGTAATACAAATTATAAAACTTTAAATTCAGACTCATAAATTAATGCCTATGCTTTTACAGTTCATTCTAATAGATGCACCTGCTACTACACACAAATAAAAAGATATTTCATTTTCAAATGTTATCTAATTTATGTTTAGTCTTGAAATGGTAAGATTTTGGTATAAAAGTTTAATTATTAATAAAAATAAGCTACAAAGAGCTGGGTATAGATGGCATATGCCTATAATCCCAGCATCAAGAGGCAGTAGGATTGCTGTGAGTTTAAGGCCATTCTGAGGTACATAGTGAGATTGTATCTCAAAAAAAGGTGGGGGCTTCAAAGTAAGAATTTAATAAAATCCCTAAAGTGTTTTTTAAATACAGTCATGTTGCTTAACAATGGACTACATTCTGAGGAATCTGTCATTAGGTGATTTTCTTATGTGAACAACATATTGAATACTTAGCAAATCCAGATGGTATGGGCGAGTTCCTCAGTGTGGCCTCTTGCTGTAGTGAAGAGATACAGTAAACATGAGATGTATGTAGATGCTGCTGGCTTAACATAGCCTAATTTCTTACAGTAAACTTTTTAATCAGAGTATATTCAAATGGTAATATAGTATAATCGCTTCTCGGCCTTTTGGCTAAGATCAAGTGCAAATGATAATATAGTATAGTAAATACATAAAACATAGTTATTATTAAGTATAATGTACTGTGAATAATTGTACATGCTGGCCTTTTATATGGTAAGCTTGTTACACCAGCATCTGCACAAACACGAGTAATGCACCGTACAGTAGTATGATATGATAGCTACAGCAACACTAGGCAGTATGACTTTTTCAGCTCCACTCTAGTCTTACAGAACCAGTGTGGTATACCTAGCTGTCACTGACCAAAACATTGTCAGACAGCGCATGACTATAGTAAAACATATGTCATATTTATTTTAGAAGTAATTGAGAATGTTAAATTAACTTTTATATTACTTTATAAAATGTTTTATTTTAGAAACTGAAGTGAAAAAAGTTGAAGCTACAAATGTTCCTTGCACACAGCTTTCAATGTCATTTTTCAATCGGTTATATGATGAAGATATTGTACGAGATACTGGACATATTGTTAAGTGTTTAGACTCTTTTTGTGATCCATTTCTCATTTCCGATGAGTTACGAAAAGTAAGTACAGAATTTTTAATTTCACATTGGAATTTTATTTCAGGAAATGCAAAATGTGAAATACTTTTGCCTTCCTAAAATCAAGTACTTGTTAGTAAATATGATTAGTAATAATCATCACATTGATATATTTCTTCTTGGATAGCACACTTACTGTTAACTTAATTATTTGCATATTTCAGTAGTTCTCAGCTGGATCACTGACATCTGATGAGTAGAGGCAAGTAGTTTTCTACCAGGTGCTACTGACATCTCATAAGTAGAGATGCTGCTAAACACTATACAACTCAGAGGAAGGTTCCTCACAACAGTTATCTGGCCCAACATGTAGTAGTGCAGAGGTGAAGAACCTGGTCCAGTAAATTAATGACTATTTTTCTTCAATATGGAACTCTTAATATATCAAATGAATATTAAAATATCCATGGAGTAAAAAATTCTTATTGCTAAAATCAACAAAGCTATATGAAATTGGCTAAGTTAAATTTTTAGTGAAAGGTACACTAAACTCAATGTTAGAATACATATTTATCTGGTTTCTTCGACAGTAGCTTTATGCAAATCATTCAACTCACATCCTCCATCCATATTGGGAGTTGAACACAAGGCCTTCACACTGAGCTATATTTTCAGCCCTTTTTTATTTTTTTATTTTGTGACAGAGTCTCATTACATCACTGAGTTGCTCTGACTGGGCCCGAACTTATGATCCTCCTGCCTCAGTCTCCCAGAGTTCCTGGAATGTAGGAGTGGCTACTACCCCCAGCACAAATAAGATCAGTCTCTTGAGCCTTAGTATCTACTTGAACAACAGAGATGAAAATGCCCATTCTACCTTCCTAAAACCATTGAGAAAATTAGTTGAGGAAGCATTTAAATGTATACTGAAAAGTATGAAATTCAGCCAGGCATGATGGCAGATGCTTATATTCTCAGTGCTCAGGCTGAGTAGAATTGCCAAGTTTGAGGCCTACTTGGGCTACACACTGAAACTGTCTAAAAAAAACAAAGTATGAAATGCTGTTGAAATGTCTTATAAATATAATATATTTATATTACATTTATAATATAAATATGTATTATATATAGTATTGTATTACTACAATATTACTAAGTAGTTAAAAATTAAAGCTTTGGTGTCAAGTAGACACAGGTTCAAATTCAGGCTCTGTTTTGTTATGTTTTGTTTTGAGATAGTCTTGCTATGGAGTTCAGGCTGGACTTGAACTCACTATTTAGCCTACTCCAACCTCGACCTCATATGATCTTCCTGCCTCAGCCTCCTGTCTGTTGGGATTATAGGTATGTGCCACTATGCCCAGTCTGTCATTCAATAATTGTGATACTTAATCTTTCTAAACCTGAGTTTCCTCATCTATAAAGCAGGCATAATACAAGAATTATGTGAGACAATGCATTTAAAGTGTTTAGCACAGTGTGTGTCTCTTAGTAAAGTCCATAACATTAACAACTACTATTATTACTATTATTTTCCACTAAGAAAGGAGTAAAAAAATAAATAATTTTTTTAAAAAAGAAAGGAGGAGCGCTAATGTATTGCAAATCTAGATAGATGTGTAAGAAGGAAGTTTTTGATTTACTTGTCTAGACATAGGAATCTTGTTTGTGGAGAAAGGGAGGCAGCCAGTCAGTCTATACATAAATCTGCACTAGAGCTGTGCCTAAAAGCTGAGCTTAAGAAGGAAACAAAATTAACTTATTGGAAATAACCAAACACACAGTTGAATTAGACTACAATTTGATTTTAGTTAAATGAAGTATATTTGTATCTGACATGAGATAATATAAGTACTATACAATGAGGATCTGACATTAATTTCTACTCTTCACCAAGGGTTAGATATTGCCACTCAAGAAATGTTTGGTTTGGGTCTCCTTTCTTTTTCTTTTGGATACCTCTAATTACATCTCAGCTCTCTTTTTCCCTCCCTCCCTCTCTCCCTTTCCCCCTCTCCCTCCCTTTCCCCCTCTACCCTCTCTCTTCTCTCCTGAGTGATCTCTCTCTCTCTTTCTCTCTCTCTCTCCCTCTCCCTCCCCCTCTCCCTCCCCTACTCCCCACCGCCTCAGCCTTCCAAGTGCTGAGATTACAGGTGTGCACCACCACACTCAGCTAAAACTTGCTTGCTTTCTGGCTGGGAAAACAACAGCAACAATTTCCACCTTTAACCTAAACTAGAAAGTTCCCACCCCACTGTGCAGCAGTACAGATTGTATCAGCATGCTATAATGTAAGTAAAGATAATAACGTCCTTCTTGACTGCAGCTCAGAAGGTTGACTCATTAACATTTTCTCCCTAATGCCTGAAGGTTGCACAGCTAGGGATGTGTATGTAAAAGGTGAAGAAGAACAGCTATAGAATATTATGTTTAGCATTCATTCCAAACATTTTATATAGGGCATGGAGGTGCAGTGCACACCCATAATCACAGCACCCAAAAGAATGAGGCAAGAGGATCACTGCAAGTTCAAGGCCAGCCTTGGCTACATAGTTTAGGACCAGCCTAAAGTACATAGCAAGAACCTATCTCAAAAGTCCAAAAAATTAAATTACACAGCCTAATCATTTCAGTATATGAGAATGATAATGTAAAAAAATGTGTTAACTATTCACTTCTAAGTGCTTTATTTACCCTAGTGTCTATATCTTCAGGTAGCCATTAACATGGGCTTTACTAGCACACCATTTTCTAACAGAGAAGGAAAGAGGGAGGAAGTTAGGAAGTGGAGGTGGGCAAGTGTTACATGTGGCATATCCAGAGAACAACAGCTGTGCCCCTTACCTGTCTCTTAGTGTACGTAACACTGGCTTTTATCAAGTCATTATAAATAAATTGTATATGGATAATAGCATATGATGTATTATTCTTTACATCTTATCCAATGACCTTGTGCTAAATTTTCCTTAGCAGTTTGTAAATGTAACCAAGCCAGGTGTGATGGCATATGCCTGCAGTTCCAATACTTAGGAGACTGAGGCAGGAGGACTATTGAGATTGAGGCCAGCATGGGCTACATAGTGAGATCTTGTCTCAAAAATAAATAAGCATAGTCAGTTTTCCTAATTAAATGTATTTCTTGCTTTTGGATGGTGATTCTTATATGATTCACCATTATCCCCTCTCATATGATCATGTTAGTGTTATACACTATTTTTGTTTTTCTTTCAGAGTTCTGGTTCTTGTACCTAGGGCCTCACTCATTTTAAGTACTCTGTCACTGAGCTGTGCCCTTTGCCCCACCCCTTTTTAATATTTGTTTTGAGACAGTATCTTGCTAAGTCTCTCAGGCTGGCATTGAACTTGGGATCTTCTTGTCTCAGCCTCCTAAGAGACTGGCATTACAGATGTGTACTACCATGCCCAGGTCCTGTGCACAATTTTTATAGCTTTCTCTATCCAGAATTTTTTATATAGAGAGAATTCTCTTCCGACTATATTTCCTTACACTTTTGATCTTTAAATATTTTGGTCTTACTGTGTTTATTTTTTATTGTTAACTATTTCACATTCTTTTTAAAAGTAGGTAGGCTAGAAACAGTTCAATAAAAGAAATATAGTATTTTCTGTTTGTTGATTGCACATTAACCTACAGTTGTCTCAGAGTTGGTTCTTAAGTTTAGGGGCTGGAATTGTGAGTGAGTAGTAAAGCACTTGCCTTGTATGTGCCAGCCCCTGGGTTTGATCCCTGTAACACCACACACTCCTATACACAAGAAGTCTGAATTGGGGTAGAAGGTGTGGCTCAGTGATAGAATTGCTTGCCTAGCTGAGCAGAGCTCTAGAGTTTGATCTCCAGCACCACAAAAATAAATAATAGGTCTAAGATTACTTAAAAATACATAGTCGGAACTTTTAAAAATTAATGCCTTGTGCTCACTTCGGCAGCACAGATACTAAAAATTAGTGCCTTGAATTATATCACATTAAGATGAATTTTATCATCCTAGGTTTTATTGATGGAAGATTCAGAAAAATATGAAGTATTCAGCAAACCAGACAGAGAGGAGTTCCTGTTTTGTCTTTTTAAACATCTTTGCCTTGGTGGATCCCTTTGTCAATATGAAGATGTGCTTAAACCATATCTGGAAACCGCAAAGCTTATCTATAAGGATCTGGTCAGGTAATATTGCTATGTCACACAATATATAAATCTCTAGTTGGTGGAGAAAATTATTTGTTTAACTAGGATGGAGATTACCCATCATCTTGCTGTTGTCATATTACCAATATGACAGTAAATATAACCAGTAAAAATAGCACTATCCTGTTCCCATCTTATACCTCCTCCCTCTCTTGCAGGCCAGATTTCCCTGACTCTCTCTTATTTTCTCAGTCCTTTCATGCTTCATTTATCTATTCTTTCTTCATTCAGAACTGTCACCTACTCCTTTATTAGGAACTGCCTTCTTCTAGCCCTCCCTGCCAGCTACCTCCTTTTAAATATCAAAGGAGCACAAGATCCCTCAGGATGTTTGAGTTTGCTCAGCCAAAGAATAAAAAATGATTACCTTTATTCTAAAAAGGTGGAAGAATTTTCATCTAGGTGTTACAAACAATTGTTTGTTACATTTCAAATGTACCTGTTTCTCTTTTTTAGTGTTCGAAAACATCCTCAAACCAAGAAAATACAAATTACTTCTTCTGTCTTTAAAGTCACAGCCTATGTAAGTATTGAAGGAAATCTGCAACAAAAGAAATTAATTACTTATTAATGGAGTTGTTACAGCTGAATATGTGGTACATGTCTGTAATCCTAGTGTTCAAGAAAGCTGAGGCAGGTTCAAGCCCTGCCTGGGCAATTTAGTGACTTAGTGAGACCCAGTCTTAAAAAAATTTTTTTAAGTTTTTTTTTTTTTTTCAGTACTGTGGATCAAACTCAGGACCTAGTCTTGCAAGGCAGGTACAGTGTCACAGAGCTAAATCCCCAACCCGAGAATTTTTTTTTTTTTTTTTAAATGGAGTGAAGCTGGGGATGTAGCTCACTTCAGACACCCTGGGTTCATCTCCAGAAAAAAAAACATCTGGAATTAGCCATTAATATATCATTATGACTAGGAGAAAAGATAATGATACAGTAGTTAATGTTTTATTAAAATTAAAAGTTGAAGCCAGGGCCAGGGATTTAGCTCAGCAGTTCAGTGGCCTGCCTTGCAAGCGCAAGGACCCGAGTTCGAGCCCCAGTGCCAAAAAAAAAAAAAAAGGTGAAGCCAGGTGTGGTGGCACATGCCTGTAATCCCAGCACTCGGAAGGTTGAGGCAAGAGGATCACTGTGAGTTCGAGACCAGCCCTTGCTACATAGTGAGTTCCAGGTCAGTCTGAACTACATAGTGAGACCCTGTCTCAAAAAAAAAAAAAAATTCAAAGTTGAATAGCCAGGTATGGTGCTGCATGCCTGTAATACCGGCACTTGGAAGACTGAGGCAGAAGGATCATCTTGTGCTCAACGCCATCCTGGGCTGTGCATAGTAAGTCCAATGTCAGCCTGAACCACATAGCAAGATCTTGTCTCAAAAAACCAAAAAATTAAAGTTGATATGGTAGTATGCTTTTGTTTAAAGAACTTTTTTCCATTGCTTCCCTTCTGTTATCTGTATCTAATAATATTCCTTACTTAGAGCTGAATCTGTGACTCAGATGAAGTAGAGCATAATTCTCTAATCTGTCAAGCTGCAGTTTATAGAGTAAATGCCATAAAGATCTTTATATCATACAATCTGCTACTTGTAAGTAGTGTCATACAAAAGATACTACATATGATGCAATTTCTAAGTATCTGTAATCAGTTAACAAGTATTTATTAAATATTTAATATTTACTGTGTTTCAACTAGTGTGCTGGGCTGCAGCACAGTGAAAACCCACATGATACATAGGGACCTGGTTCTAAAAAAAACAAGGCCTGGCATGATGGCATTGTGAGTTTGAGGCCAGCCTGGTCTACATAGTGAGCACCTGTCTCAACCCTCTCCTACAAAGCTACATAAATAAAAAAAGCAAAGATAGAAGAAAATTGCTAAGTAGAAAATTTTGTAATCTTAGCATGTTAAAAGCACTTTTTTTAAAAGATGAGATTGCCCTTTGGAGTATAGATTCCTTAAGAACACAAATTGTGTGTGTGTGTGTGTGTGTGTGTGTGTGTGTGTGTTACATATATATTCCTAATGTACATAGACTGTGCTGTTAATATTTTTAAATGTTAATTACCAATTTATTTTCTTTTTCATATTGATTTTTTTTTTTTTTTTTTTTGAGACAGGGTCTCACTATGTAGTTGAGGCTGACCTGGAGCTCACTATGTAGCCTAGGCTGGTCTCGAACTCACAGTGATCCTCCTGCCTCAGCCTCCTGAGTGCTGGAATTACAGGCATGTGCCACCACACCAGGCTTTCACATTGATTTTTGTTTGCATTTTATTTTGTTATTTTGTTTTTTTTTGCGATACTGGGGATCGAACTCAGAATATTGCACTTGTAATTGAACTGTGGTCCTTGAACTTGCAAGGCAGGCAGCAAAACCACTGAGGCAAATCCTGGCCTGCCAATTTATTTTCAAAGATTGTATATATGCATTATGATGTTTCAGCAGAAATAGCTAAATGTGTTAGTTATCATTCAAATGTAATTGTATACTAAATAATTTAGTTTTATCTTTTTCAGGATTCTACGGGTGTGTGCTACCCTTCAACAACGAATCATGAACAGACATTTTCTTACTTTATTGTGGATCCTATCAAGCGACATGTTAATGTTTTATACCATTGTTTTGGTGTGGGGGAAATGTCTTAATGTTCTTTCAGATTATCTATATCTATTATTTTTAAATTTGTTTTTCTATTTTAATATTAATTTATGGGTAGTTATTTACTTTGTAGATCAATTCAAGTAAAATGTAAAGAGCATGCTTAGAACACAGGAAAGGAAACACCAAGATGCCTTTCTCAAAATTTGTCTGGCTAACAAATTTCTACTCATATAAGAATCCCTACTATAATCTACACAAAACATTATGGAATTTTTACAGAAAGTTACAAGGAACTAAAACTCTCATTTTTGGGCTGGGGATTTAACTCAGTGGTGTTGCCGCCTGCCTCAAAAGCACAAGGACCTGAGTTGGATCCCCAGTACCAAAACAAACAAACAGAAAAAACTCTCATTCGTATTTGCTCAAGTGAGAAGCCAGACATGGTAACACACACCTGTAGTCCCAGCACTTTGTTGGCTGAGGTAAGAGGATGGTTAAAGGCCAGCTTGGGCTATCTAGAGACCAATCTCAATAAATTAAGGAGCAGGGAGGCCAAGTGAGGGGCTAGGGGATGTAGCTCAGTGGTAGAGCACTTGCCTGGCATGAAGACCTGGGTCCCATTCCAAGTACTGCCTCTTCCCCAGAATATTCAAGTGACTTGTCAGTTTTTCATGTTGGCTTTTTAAACTTGTATTTCAATTAATACATGTCTTTCATTGCCTAAGGTTCACATCTCTAGAGTAAGGAAAAAAATAGCAATTCTTTTGATTCATTTGTTCCACTCAAAATCCTCAATTAAAATTTTAAAATGTACTGTTCTGAAAGTAATTGTAAACTCTTTTATCGTATAATAAATTAAAACTACAGCTTTCTCACAGCTAATACAAGATGTACATGTAAACAGAGAAAGTTGTCTTAATTGTATTATTGAATTGGCAAAAGAGTGAGAAACAAGTTGTCTTAGTACTATCATTACACAGAATTAATAGTGTATAACTTAGATTTTTTAAATGGTCTAGTGGTTGACATATATCTCATAGATGATGGAAATCTTGCAGGAAATATTGCGACTTTTAGGAGGAACAAGTTTAGAATATGTGTTTCTGTATTATAGGGGTAATTTTAGATTTGAACCTCAATTTGAATGTAGAAGGCAGCCAGCAACTTGGGTCCAGAGCTGTGGAGAGAAAGTTTGCTTTAGCTCTTAATGTGTAGCATAATCGTTAGCATTTTAAGTATTTACTGAAGGAATAACTGCTTTCCAGTTTTATTGCTGTAGATTGAGCATGCCCTCTCTGAAATGCCCAGGACCAAAAGGATTTCAGATTTCAACTGTTTTTCATATTTTGCTGGAGACTGAATATTAAGCATCCCTAATCCAAAATCCTTCAAATATAAAACTTTCTGAATGCTGACATGACACTAAAAAGTAGCATTTCTGATTTCAGATTTGCAGATTGAGGATATTCGACCTGTAATATTTGTATTTTCCCCCCAAATTTCTTTAATATTTTTAGTTGATACATAGAAAACATACAAATGTACGTATTTATGGAGTACAATGTGACATTTGACTGTAGGAATATTATGTGTAATTTAAAATTATGTAAAAATATAGAATTGCTGGACATGGTAGCACACTGTAATCCCACAACTATGGAAGGCTGAGGCCTGAGGATTACAAATCCAATCCCAGTCTGTG
The DNA here is from genome assembly GCF_012274545.1 of Fukomys damarensis. Classification (NCBI taxonomy): domain Eukaryota; kingdom Metazoa; phylum Chordata; class Mammalia; order Rodentia; family Bathyergidae; genus Fukomys; species Fukomys damarensis. Next base: position 51,353,292 of record NW_022900928.1, read on the forward strand.
CAATTTAGCAATTTAGGAAGACCCCATCTTAAAATAGCCCTGGGTTCAGTACCCAAAGTACCAATCTTGCTGTAAACCACACAATCCCTCAGGTTCAAGACCCTCTCAGTTAGTCAATCAGTAGCTCTTTTTGAATTCCCAGTCTGTGCAGTTTGCATTAGGGTCACATGCATTCCCCTATAAACCTAGCAGGAAAGGTAATCTCTAGGAGTGACAACAGAAACCAGTCCATGAATGCAGAGATCAAGAGGCCATTGTGAACAAGGGCCAAGGAGGGCTTAATCTGACTTTGATGGAAGATCTGATACGGTTTTAATAACTAGAGAGCTCAAGGAACTGCATGGTGTGGCAGGGTGTGCTGGGCTGGTTTGGGTGAAAATCCACAGGTAAAAGAGAAACTGTCAGTCACTTTTTTTTGTCAGCTCTTAAAGCAGAAGTAGAATGTACCTTTAAGGAAAGATTATACCAGTGTTTTGGGAAAATCACTTGAACGACCTATCAGTGATTATGCAAATTATCTAAATAGGCTTAATGGGAATGTGGTACAGAGTTTGGGCAGGATTGGCAGATGGCCTGAATTCTTAGTTTTGCCATTACTTACTGTGTGACCTTTAGTTGATTACTTAACCTTCTGTGCCTTAGTTCCCTGTTCTATAAAATGGAGAATAAAAGACTTATTCATAGGTTATTTGAAAATTATATAAATTAATACATACACTAGGCACATGGATAAGTGCTCATGAGTTTGACTCTGCTCCCTTGACTGAAGAAATAAGACAAAATGAACTCAACTGTCTGCATCATAATGTAAAATATCTTCAGGAATCAATTGCTTTTTTGCAGATTATTATTACTTTGGCTAGATGAATATGAAAGAAAAAAATTGGTCTGTCCTCTCTCCCAGGGCCCCAGAGTTAAACACCCAGTTTTTTTGTTTGTTTTGTTTTGGGGGGTGTTTTTGTTCTCATCTTTTTGCACACTGGGATTTACTTTCTAACCTAATGGTTTACTATCTGTCATGAAGTCAAGTATGGTGTCACATACCAGTAATCCCTGCACTTTGGGAAGCTGAGGCAGGGGGATCTTGAGTTCAAGGCCAATCTGGGCTACATAGGAAGACCTTGCCCCCCCTCCAATAAACAAAACATCCTGTCTCATGAAAAGAGGACCTGAGTCTGTTGTTCACCTTTGTATCTCTGTGCCGAACACAGTGCCTAGCACTTGAAAGGCAGTGAATACCCATTATCTGCCTGACAGAGTCCATCTGATGCAGGGCAGCTGCTCTTGAATTCAGACTTATGAGAGTAGAAAGACAGGGAAGGGGAAAGGTCAGCACTTAGGTTGGGGAGTATCTATATGAAACCCTCCTCTGCCTAGCCAGTGGACTCTTGCAACATTTATATCTAGATGCCTAAGTTTTCTGTCCCTCAAGTTATCCCTAAAGCTTTCTGTACTACAGTCCCTCTAGTTATCCCTAAAGCTTTTGTTTAGTTTTGTGAGCTATTATAGTCTGGATTTAGTGGTACAGTGTGGGATTAGATATGCAGCCTGGGAACATGCCTGGGGCAACATTGTCCCTGGAGAAGAGCAGCAGCCTGTGGAAGCCAACTTTGAAAAAGCAAGCTCTGATCAAATGAGAATGGAAGATTGTCTGGAATGAGACAACTGACCTGTGTAGCCCACATGATTGGTGTTGTGTGAATAGTTCTCACAGACTTGAGAACATTCTTCAGTATTCCAAATGTTACTTATAAAAAAAAAGATTTCACAGAATTGTTTGGACATGGAAAAGAGATGTAGGCTAAAGGTTAGAAAACCTGAGACATTTAGGTCCCCTGAGCAAAAGTAAAGAAAGGCACAAACACACAAGGGTTTGGGGAAACCTGAGTACACTTCAGTAGTAGTCAAAATGGGGGAGTCCTGTCCAGGAGTTCTGGGTTCTATCAGTGAAAACAAGTGAATGGAGACCAGATTACTGAAGGTTGTGCGCGCAAAGCTAAGAAATTTACAACTTTGTAGGTGATGTGTAGTAGTGAGGGATTTTTGAGCAGGAACAAATCATCCTGTGACATTCTGGTGTGACAGTCTGGTGGTGATGAATCAATATGAAGAAAGTCTAAAGATTAAATAGATTATAGCATTTAACAAAGCACCAATTAGCTGAGTTAATACCAATGGGGAGCTCTGGGCATCATGAAGTATGTGACAATGGAATGCTTATTTGGGAAAAAAAAAACCCAAAAAAACAAGATATGACCCCAAAAAGTGTTACCTAACCAGTGAATTAGGAGGTGTTGGTTATTTGAGATATTGAGAATCAGGAAGTGGGAACAGTGGTAGGAAGTTGTGGTCAGAGAGCAAAAGGGGAAAACCCTTTGTCCTGAGCCCTACCCTTTTCTAAGCCATTCTGCTCCAAGCCCTTCTCAGCCTGTTTGGGTCCTTACACCTGTGATCCCAGCATGTGGGATGCTGAAGCAGAAGGGTCTCCATATGTTTGAGGTCAGTCTGGGCTACATAGTTCAAGACCAGCCTGCACTACAAAGGAAAACCCTGTCTCAAAAAAATGGGGGGAAAAAGGTATGAAAGTTCTAAAACTGAAGTTTTTAAAGAAAAACTTTCCTGAAGGTTTAGCACTCATCCAGTTAGTTAGCAATACTAATTAAGAACAAGTTTTTATTCTTTTTGCAAATGTTTATTTCCATAGTGTAGTGATTATCATATTCACCTAACACAAATGTTTGTCCATTACCTACTACAGAGTATGGCAATAATAAAATTTGCTGTATTAAGGAGTTTATAATCTAGTCCCTGTGATTGTACTAGGTGCAATGAGAGACTCATAAATGTTAATATTACTGAGAGTACAAGATATCCTGTAGGTATCAAATGCCTAGCACAGACTGTAATTACTAACAGATTTCGGAAGGAGAAATCGCATCCATTCAGGAAACTCCAAAGAGGATCTGGGACTCTAAGGGAAAGTTGGTGAAGGAACAAGGCATGAAAGGGCACACTGAAGGCAAAACTCCAAAAGAATAAACTGTCATATGTATGAATATTCCCAAAGAAACCTATGACCTTGTGCTTCATAGAGGTTATCTTTCTATTGTATATTAACTGTATGGTAAAAATATTTCACAAGAAATCAGAACACCCATTTGTTTTCATGCTAACAGTATTGTCTGACATGAATAACATGAAAAGCTAGCATCCCTCATCAAAGGATGTGCTTATAGTTCTAGAAGCAAAATGAGAATATTTTTTCTCATTACTATTATGATATCACTTTGTTCCAGTTGCTGAAGTTAAAGCTTGACATGCCTTATTTAATCCTATCAACAACTTTTTGAGGTGTTAAATCGGTAGCAAAAGAAATTTTGATCCAAATTATCTTAAGAAAAAAGTAGATGTATTAGTTAATATAAATGAAAATTCCAGTGGTATTTTGGCTTGATTTCTATCCTGATTTGATGCAAGACTTGTTTTCATTAACAGTGTATTTTCTCTCTGTGCACTCTACTCTTAGACCATGTCATTCCAAATAATGAAAAAATGTCATTCTACCAATATATATATATATATATCTCCTGTGGAATGCAAAACCAGTAACAAACTGGAAAATAACATCTACCTCTGTCTGAAGTATTTAAACCAAAGTCCCATCTTGGCACATTGGATGCTATGCCTATCCCTTAACCTTAGAAACACTATCTTCAGTTTGGCCAGGCTTGAGATACATACTATCAGATCCACACTACTCAAATGGAGAGTATAGTGAGCACCCTAAACCTCAAATGGAGAGCAGTTACCAGAATAAGAGAAGCAGCATTACTGGAAATAGTGTCACATGCCTGTAATCCCAGCATCTGGGGCAGGACAATTGGGAGTTCAAGACCTGCTTGTACTATACAGTGAGTTTAAATCCAGCCTAAACCTACATAGTGAGACCATGGGTGCCCCCCCCCAAAAAATAGCAGCATTGCATTTGAACAGCATGTCTGACATTGCAAAAGTAAGGGCTAGGGGTATCGCTCAGTGGTAAATGCTCACCTAGCCAGTGCAAGGCCCTGGGCTCAATCCCCAGCACTGCACACACACACACACACACACACACACACACACACACACACACACGCAGAGCCAAGACAAGACAAGAGCTAACTCCCCTCATTAGGCTGTGCTTATAGAAGCACAATATAGGCTAGATGTCCTAAAAACTGCATTTTCAAAGTACTGTTTCATGCCCACTTAATATGACTAAATTAAAATTTCAATAGGTTAAATAATTTGCTATATGTCACCAGTAAGTACTGAGTCCAGCATCTGAACCCAAATTGGTCTTATTCCAAAGCAAGTAACAAATTGGTTTTTTATGTTTGTTTGTTTGTTTGTTAGTAGTTGTTGTTATGGTTTTGTTTTGAGATAAGATGTTGTTTCAAATGGCCTCAAACGCTAGATCTTCCCTAGTGTGGGGTTATGGTCTTCTGCCACAAGCCTGGCTAACAAATGGTGTTCAATTCTAGCTTTGCTTGAGACTGATGACACTGACTGATCTTTACCTCTACCCGTAGTGATTGAATCAATTCTTCAGTGAGTGTCAGACATTGCTTTTCCTCTTTTAAATTATAAAATATGTAAAAGCATAGAGAATATATACCCTCCACCAAGACTTGACAGTTACAATTTTGCCAAATTTACTTCACAATTTTCAAATTGCAATTCTTAAGGACACTCAAGTGACAGAGCAGTTGGTCAGCATTTGAAAGGCCCTGGGTTCAATTCCTAGCACCACCCCCACAAAAAAATTTTTTTTATGTTTTTAACTGATACACAAAAACAAAAACTTTACATAACTTATGGGGTACTGTGCAATGTTTTGATACATGTATATAGTATATACAAATTATAATTCTTCATTGAAATAAGAGTAGAATCATATCCAATTATATGAAATAATACAGAGATTTCTAATATGTTTTTCCCAATTTCCCTTAATGATGACATTTTTGCAAAACTGTAGTATAACATAACTAGAATGTTTATATTGACAAACATTTGCTAAGCTGACAGATTTCCCCTGGTTTACTTGCACTCATGTGTTTGTGTGTGCTGTGTACATTGAGATCTAGACCATTTTATCAGTACTGTGAGATCCTGCCAGCTTCTGCAGTCTAGATGATGAACAGGTATCACAAACGTGTACCAATACAAAAAATTTTTTTAAAGAAAGTAAAAGGCAAAGGAGAATAAAGCAAGGAAAAGAGAACAGTTCTAATACCAATACCACAAGGATTCCTTTTGTTGCACTTGTATAACCACACCTGTCTCCCCAGCCCATTCTTTTAAAGAAAACTTTATGAGGAGTGGTGGCACACACCTATAATGTCCACATTCTCAGAGGCTAAGTCAGGAGAATTGCAAATTTCAGCACAGCCTGGACAACCTATGAACACAAGACCCTATCTCAAAAAAAAAAAAAAAAAAAAAAAAAAAAAAAAAAAAAAAAAAAAAAAAAAAAATATAACTTCTTGCAAGCTCTTTAACTCAATAGTACTTTTTTCAAATGTATTTGAGATATATTTCAAATGAAATATATATATATATATGTGTATTTGTATTTTGAAATGAAATGTATTTCAGATGTATTTAATCATATTTTTAAATTCACAAACCTTAATAGGATGGCTTTTTCATTTCTATCAACTCCCCTATTGTTAGACATTTTAGTTGTATGAACAATGCTGAAATGAATATCATTGTACATATCTTCTGTGAAGTGTTCTCCAGGCTTACAGCTTATGAAATTGTTGGATTGTAGGATGTATTCAGCCTTGATAGACAGTGACAAATTCCTCTCCAAAGTGATTCCACTGATTTATGATCCCACCATGGATATGAGAATTTTTACTTTCTACTCAACACATAGTATATGCCAAGTCTATTTTTTTTTCAATCTGATGGATGAGAAGTGGTATTCTTTTAGTTGCTTTGATTTTTTCCATGTGGTAGAGCATTATTTTGTGTTTTCTTGAACATATGTATATGATTCTGGAGGGTAACTCCAGGGTTGAAAACCACTGCTTTACTCTATATTATTTCAGTTTAAAAGGTGAGCGAGAAAAGGAGAAAATAAAGAATAGATGAAAAGAACAAAGGAAGGAATAAAAAGGAAGTATCCTGTCTCTTACAGTAAAAGCTGTACTAATGTATAATAAAAGCTACATTTAGTGTCATATTTAGCAGTGTCCCAACTGTTAAACTCTTAGCAGCCAATATACCTGATACTCTGTAATCTAAGTCCTCAATCTCCTGACTTGGCGAGCATTGAAGATCAGGGAGATAGGCAGACTACCATTTCTCCTGTATTTTCTCTCTCTCCCTCCCCACTCCTCCCTCTTTTCCCACTCTCCCCCTTTCCCTCCTCTCCCCTCTTCCCCTTTCTCCCTTTCTCCCTTTCTCCCTTTCTCCCTCTCCCCCGCTCCCCCTTCCACTTCTTTCCTTCCCTCCCTCTCCCCTTCATGTTTGTAGATATGTGCAGAGAGAAATACGCCTAAGCTTTGTTACTTATCTAGATGAGTCTTCCCAGAGTAATACATCCGAGAGAAAATTATAATTTATGTATTTAACATGGGTTTTTTTGCTCACTAGATGGTGAATTTCTCAGAAACAGTGATTATGTGTTTTGTTCACCACTGTCTCCAGTCTCAACATTTTTCCTGACACACAGTAGACATTACTTGATCTCTTCTAAGCAGATCTGTTGCTCTAGCCAAGAAAGTGTGTAATTCCAAATGTATTTCCTACTTTTAGAAGATAGCATGGAACATTCTATCAAGAAGTCGTTCCTTCTCTAAGTTCATGGAGCTTTAACAAATACTAAGAATCTGTCAGTTATTTTCCTTGACTTTTTCATCTGTAAGATTTGTTGAGAGAAATAATAAAGTGGAAGCCACCTACACCGATATAAATTATGATTTATTCAATCAAATTTTTATTTTTATTTTTTTACTTTTTGGTTCTGGGGATCGAACTTGGGTCCTTGTGCTTGCTTGCAAGGCAGACAGCGGAACCACTGAGCTAAATCCCCAGCCCCAATCACATTTTTAAATCAACTGTCACCCTTTGTTCCCTTAATATATTGTAGAATAAAACTATATTTTAAAATAATATAAAATAAGTAAACATCACTCAAGTTCTGAAGGAACCAAAGGAGAAATTTCAGAGTCAAGGATGATTTGTAATGAAAAGCCTCCTTAAGAAGGGAATTGAGGTGCATTTAAAAAGAAACAACAGTCATGAATTGGCTTAGAGAGGGGTTAAAAACCAAATTCCAGAGAAGAAATTAATGTATTTTGGTGTTGTACGCAGCATAGTTGCAGCAAAGCAGGCAGAATACATGTGTGCATGTCAAAACATAGAAGCATCTTCAAGAGATAAAAGATAAAATTTCTGGACAGTTCTTTGTGCGACTGTGTTTATGGTGGTAATCCATAGAAAGTTTTCTCAATCTTGTCAGAACACTTAGCTTGTCCATCAGGGTACTCCAGATGACCTGAATTACAAGGCTGAGTGCCTATAATTACCAACCATAGTAATATGCATTTCTATGTTTCCATCATTTACCTAATTTACCTGCTTCTACCTATTATACAACTATATTTAGTATAACTCAGTATTTTTGCTTACAGTATTTTTTTCCCCAGACCTGGCCTTAAACTTGTGATCTTCCTGCCTCAGCCTTTCAAGTGCTGGGATTAAGGCATGTGCCAACACATTTGGCTCTACAAATATATGTGCTTGTTTTTATTTCCTATTTTTCTGTGTACAGTGGCCCATGAAGTGTTCCATTATGGTTTTATATGTTTCTCAAATAAATCCTCTTTTTTTGTTGTCATTGCTTTGTTGTGTTGTGTTTTGTTTTTTGAGACAGGGTCTTGCTATGTAGTTTAGGCTGACCTTGAACTCACTATGTAGCCCAGGCTGGCCTTGAACTCATGGCAATCTTCCTGCCTCTCAAGTGTTGGGCTTACAGACATACACTACCATGCCAAGCAAATCCCCTTTTAAAATTATAAATACATGTCTTGTGAAGAATTTTAAATTTTTCTCAGGAATGAATTTTTGAGATTTTCATCTTTTGGGATTTAGACTTTATGATTTTAGACTTTAGGGATTTCAGCATTCAGTGTTATGGCATTCAAAATTGTTTCTTTCAGGATTATGGCCCAAATCCCTCAAAGTGGCACAAACTGAATTTATAGAAATAGATCATATAGCTCTTATAAGCCTATGAAGTAAGTTTGACATTTAATATAAGTGCAGTGGGAAGCCATGATAAATTTTGAAGTAAGGGATGCTATACATCATCAAAAGATCACTGTGGCTTTTATGTGGTAAATGGATTCATGAGAACATGTGGAAGTGAGGAATCTGCCACCGTGGTCTGATGATAATTGAGGGTGGCTTGGTCAAAATGATTTCATGATTTCAGTTAAGGTACAGTGTGTCCCTCTCCCTAAATTTATATGTTGAAGTCTTAATCTCTATTACCTTAGAAGATGACTATATTTTGAAATAAGACCTTTAAAGAAGTAATTAAGAGGAAATGAGGTCATTGTTTAGATCCATACACAATCTGATTGGATTTACCATAAGAGGAGTCACATAGAACATAGACACAAGTGGAACATCACATATAGAAACTGGAAGAGGACAGTCATGTATAAACCAAGAAGAGGAGCCTTTGAAGAAACCAACCCTGCTGATATCCTGATGTTGGACTCCTAGCCTCCAAGACTGTGAGAAAAGTTTCTATTGTGTAAACCACTCAGTCTGTGGTATTTTGTTATAACAGCTTTAGTAAACTAATATATGGAAGGAAGTGGATTCATTCCATATGTATTTTTTGACCCAAAACCCACATTATTTAATGATAAGTGGAATTGGATAAGTCATGGAGACTCTGGGGTCCCTAGTTTTAGAAATTTTAGGAGAGATTGCCTTAAAATGTTTAACAAGATACAATCTTAATGATAGTGTATCAACTATTGTTATGCTCTTATTATTTTGTTATAAAAATTTCTTTTTTCAAAAAAATTTTAAAAGATACGATTTTTATGAAGTAGAAGGGAAGCAATTAAGGGAAGGCTTTGCAATCTAGGTAGAGGGATAAGAATTAAGTGGAACAGGACAATGTTTGCGGGAAGCCCTGAGAGTATGTCATTCAGGTATAAGTCACTGTAAATGTGTAAAACACAATGGGGATCAGCTACATTGCGTGTGGATGAGCAATAGTGAAAATGGGACTTGAGGAAAATGGGTAGAATCATAGAAGGTTGATAGGATCAGGAAAAGCTGGACAGAGCCTGGGGATTCAGCCAGAAATTGGCTACAGAAATTTAAGTGTGAGCTGAGAAGTTTCTGATGTCCCTGGAAAGGTAAGAGGAACATTTCAGTAACAAACATACACATTTACATACATATATGCATTAAATAGCTGTAGGCTAGAAGGGAAAATATAGCCAAACCACCTATCATTTTCTATATAGGTAGTAATCCTACCTAAAGTAATTTACTTCTTACAACCTACCGGTCAGAATTTATGCCTAGCACAAATGCTTTGCACATAAACTCAATGAATGTAGAAAGATTATCTTATATTTTGTCTCTGGACCAAGAACAGTTCTGGCACTGCCACTGAAGACCTATATATTGAGTAAATAATTTAAAGCAGCTTTACCCAATGAAAATTTCTGTAATGAGGAGACTGTTCTATACATGTGCCATCTAGTACCATAGCTACTAGCCATGAGTGTGTCTATTGAAATGTGGCTAATGGGAATAAGGAATTAAATTTTTGTCTCAGTGGCTACCATATTGCACAGTGCAGATTAACCAAGGCCTCAAGTTCTTCTATAAAGAAGAAAAATTGGATTCAGGGCTCTCCTTTGCCTTTCAGTTCTAAAATGCTGTTATTCCAATCTAATACAATAAATTCATGTGCACATAAAGGTTCAAATTTTGACTTCCTAAAATAAAATACATCATTAAGTAATGTTAAATGATGCACCTTTTCCATATCGACAGTCTTGACAATTGTTAATCAATCGTATATAAATAAATGATGTTTTGGACTATATATAGCATATGTTGTGACATTAACAACTAGAGAAGAACATGGAGTACCTGGAAAGGATTCAGAGGACTGCAAGAGCATGATTAAAGAGTTGAGAAACAAGACTGAGTAAGGGTTAAGGAATTGAAATTGCTTAGGAAAAACAGACTCAGGGAAGGTTTAGTAATTACATTCAAGTATATATGAGAGGTTATTAGACAGAAATGGTATCCAGCTGTTCTCTATTTATTAGACAGATCACTACGTAATAGTGTTAGGTATTAAAAAGCACTACCAGTGAGTTTGTTACATTAAATTCTCAAAATAAATTTAGTTTTAAATGTAATGTTTTTAAAAACATTTTTTTGTGCCACATGACATGTTGAAGATATGCATATGTCAAAACAAATATCACAGATGTTGAAAACCACAAATCAGTTTCAGGGACGCTAACTTAAAATGCTGGCATTGTAATTTTTAAAAATTAATGTACTGTGGCTCATATAATTTCTAGCCCCAGGCTTTTACTCCAACTGATACTGTATAACTAAACACAAGTGAATATGGTTATGGCTTTTTAAATATTTGTATATAAATATCCATTTTAAAGTGTTTAGAAGCTATTCTCTAAAATTGATTAACAAATGATCTTGTGTATTTTTCTTATTTGCTTACGAGTATTATAGTTATAGCTGAGGTAAAAATGCCATTTCTTACTGTGACAGATGTAAAAGTAACAGGGTATAAGTTAAAGATGTTCCCTAAGAATGGCAGCACATACCCTCTAGCAGAGTAGCTTTTGTGCTCATTTTGTCTTCAAACATCTATGTATGTTAAAATCCCTTTCCCAACTCTACTATTGCCTACCTCTTAAACAGTATCAGAAATTTGACCAGGTGCAATGGCACAAACTTGTAATCCCAGGTATTCGAAGAGGCTGAAGCAAGATCATTTGTTCAAAGCCAACTTGGGCAAGTTAGTGAGACCTCATCTCAAAAAACAGAACAACAACAACAAAAAAGACATGTAGCTCGCTAACAGAGCACTTACCTAGTTTGTATGAGTCCCTAGATTTGGTCCACAATACCATAAATAAATAAATAGTAATTTGTACTAGTTTAGCTTTTTGAGACAGGGTCTCACTGCATAGTTCAGTCTGGCCTTGAACTCACTAAATTATCCAGCCTAGCTTTGAGCTCATAATCCTCTTGCCTCAGCCTCTTGAGTGTTGGGGTTACAGGTCAGCACCATCGTACTGGCTCATCTTAATTTTATCCATTAACACTAGACACGTAGTTAGCAAACAGTAGGAAGTCCCAGGAACAGAGGGAATAAGGAGATGCTCTGAGGGTGTTGAAGCCATGAGTGAACAAATCACAAGGAATAGAGGAAAAGAAAGAGTTCTCCAGTTTTAGCAAAAAGAAAGGCAGAGAATAGTGGATCAACATGGTGAGGGAACTCACAAAAGTGACTGATTCTGAGAGAATGCCAGTCACCTCAAAGGTAATCAAAGCTGCATTAAATCCTGAGCAAAACAGAGCTCCATGAGCCCCAACTATCAATGCTGGAACTATTTCTTCCTTTTTTTCCCCCCGACAAATTCTTAAGTTGGATCCTTTTAACAGAGGTCAACTATATCCCATGCAGCGTGAAAAACTAAAAAACGTTATCCAGTAAATTGCCTCTAAATGACACCTTATTTGGAATGAAAGATTTTTGTCTCTTTACTCTTTCAATCTAACTTTCAAGGGGACACACAACTTTTTCCTTAATTTTTAACCTTAAGACTACATAGCCTTAAACCATACAACAGTTAACATATAAATAAATAAAACTCTACTCCTTAAATGATAGGATTCCTACATTCCCTTATCCTTCTATATGCATACATTTACTGATAAATCTTTTGAATCCCATCTAATTCTACAACATATTGCTAATGAAGGATTTGGGCTCTGAAACCTGAAACAGAGGTTCAAGCTCGGGTCTGTCATGTCCTAGCAGTGCGATTTTGGGCAAGTATCTAACCTCTCTGTGCCTCAGTTTCCTCACATATGAGAGGTTGTTTTTTAACTTTTTAATTTCAAGATCTGTGTGTTAAATGAGAGAATCCACTTAAAGCTTTTAGCACAGTGTCTGGTACAGTATTAACTGTTGCTTTTATTTCATCAAAAATACTTGAAAGCTAGGAGTATAGGTCATTGGTAGAGCACTTGTCTGGTATGTGCAAGGCCCTGTATTTCATCCGCACCAATGCAAAAACAGAAATTTTAAATTCAGGCAAAATTCATACGTATTTAGTAAATGTTGTGAAGTCTTGAGTGTATATTGTGTAGAAGGATCTATCTGATATGTGGAAACTGAATTTTCAAAATTAGAATCATGGCAGCAAGTAGTTTCAGAGTCAAACTGGTTTTCACTTTTGGGTCCTGGAATCTTTCCTTGCCCCTCCTACTATCTTGCTGTATTTTTTGAGCACTTGTTATTAGTTTAGCATTACTGGCATGGGATATAGAGATGGTAGAAGTACTCAGAGGGAAGCTGAAATAGCTCAGTTGGGAAAGCATTAGGCTAAAGTTCTAAAGAAGTTCTCAGAGGGGTGTTGGGGGCACACACACACACACATTGCAATAAACTATGATAAATACTATGATAAAAACAATGGCCAGATTCTGTTAGAGCTCAGAAGTGAAGCATGGTGCTTACTGTGGGGGTGGGGACCAGGGAGAAGGGGAGCATTGAGGAGGCCTTCCTACTGTAAATTAAGTCTTGACCACGGAATATCAAGGGAAACAGGCCAAGGGGGTTGGGGGAAGAGAGTTAGTTTCCAAATAGCAGCAGTTACATAAGCAGAGACGAAAGGATGAGAGGGAAAATGGCTTATTCCAGGAACCACAAGTGATTCAGTGTTCTTGGAAAATAGAACAAATATAGGTGAGTGACAAGAGGTAAGTTGAAGACAGAAGCAAGGACATGTCATACTGGGAGGGTTACTATGATCAGTCTTGCGTATTGGGAGGATCATTCTGATACCAGAATAGAAGTCTAAAAAAAATTCTGATAGAACCAAATAAAAGTAGAAGTGGAACATGATTTTGTGAGTGCTAGAAAAAGTGGTGGGAAGTAAAGTAGAATAGGAATGGGTATGGAATTGGATAGTAGACTTTCAGATCTGAGAGAAAATTAATGAACCTTAGTAACTGGCTGGATGATGAGATGGGGCTGATTAAGAGAACACCCTGAAAAACTGAGTTTTTCTGGCTTGATCAAGTGGACAGATTGTGATACCATTAACTGAGATGATAAATCAGAAGTATAAGGCTCAGATGTGTGTGTGTGCTTGGTTGGTGACTGAGAAGAAGCAAAGAACTCATCTTTAGATGTATTGAGCTGAAGGGTGAATAAACAAAAGGTGAAGAAATTGAGAACAGGTACATGGACTGCTTTTTTCAAATATAGTTATGCACTTGTGGAGGGAAAGCCTTGTGAGCACATAGGACACATTTCTGCAGGTTTGTGGGGGAAGACTTTCAGGGCTTTGTGCATGGCTACCTCCCTATCTTGAGCAGCTGGAGAGGTAGATTTCTAAGTGGTAACAAGACAATGAAATAAACATGACAGAGAGTGCTCACATTTAGAGCAGCTATCTCCTATAAGAGGTTCGTGGCAGATGCAAGGAAACCTGGCTGGAGACCGTGAATGAGGAAGGGCACAGTCCACTCATCTGTGAGATGCCCTTTGGTAGTCCCCAGAAACCAGGTGTCAGTTAGCAGGGCTTCCCAGAGGCTCACAGAGGGACTGCCATTTCTTTTACTTCTCAGCAAGGTATGTTTTAAGTGTTTACTCTCCATTTCAAGCTGCATCAAACTTACAATTGTTCTAAAATGGGGCATAGGAGGAAGAAAGAGGACAAAGAACTGAATCCATTTTGTCTTTATCCCTTACTAACCTATGACGGAAATTTTATTAGACAAGGAACAGCAAGTTACAAAATCTTGGTTGATGACACAGATATGCCTACAGAATATAAAATCACTCCAAAAAGTCCTTCAATACACTTATCAAGGTAATTTTGTTCTCAATTTAGTGGCAGGTGAAACAATATTGAACAAAACAACTTCTGCTATATGGTAAACCATTTAATTATAGTGTTCATAGTAGTAAGTCCTCTAGTTAAGACATAGCTTCCAGTACAACTCCATGGTTTCAGTCACTTTGGTTCTTTCAGTTTTCTATCAGTTGGAGTTTTTAGTGCGTAGTTTTGCTGAAAGGCTTTGTTTGTGTGGACTGATTCTTGGATGAAAGAGGAAAACAGCAACAGATTCCTGAAGTTGTGATGAGAAAAGGTCTTGCAGCTGGAAGGGGTGGCACACACCTGTAATCTCAGCACTTGGCAGAAGAATTTTGAATTCGAGGCTGCACTGGGCACACAGGGAGTTTAGGGCCAGGATGGACTATATAACAAAAGAATGTGTGTGGGGGGTTCTTCCAAGGGAGAGGCTATAGCACTACTTGTCAAGTAATCTATAAAAATGTGACAATGATGATAGTTGACATTTACCAAGAACTCACCGTATGTCAAAACTGGGCTAAGTACTTTATATCCATTGACTCATTTAATGCTTCAACAATCATATGTATGAGGCAGGTGTTATTACCCCTGACTCCAATATTAAATAACTTGTTCAATGTCTCACAGCTAGTAAATGGAGGAACTAGGTTCTGTAACTCCAGAACCTACGCATTGGCGGTTCATTTACACCAATTCCCTTCTTCAGACAGGAAACTGGGGTCCAATGTAGTTACATTAGAATCTGAACTGTGTGAAACCTGCTGGCCCAACCTCACTACTCCAAGTGATAGATTAAAACAATTTTTATTAGTACACGTTTTAATACATAATTGCATGCATCGTGGGGTGTTGGTACATGCACTGTACATGACATTTTTCAATTCTTTTAGCACTCCCCGCATCTCTCGAGCCCCCTAATATATATGTATACGATTACATGTTTGTAGTGCAGTATGATGATCATATTCCTCCTGGGACTTGATACAAGCAAATACCACCCCTCCTTTAAACTCATTCCCCACCCCGTCACTCCCCACGTGCCAAAGACCCATCTCACTATCTCCTACTGTCTATTCCTTATTTTGAACTTTATTGATATAACGGGGCTCTCATATGAGAAACCATGCAATATTTAAGCTTATGTGTCTGATCTACTTCTAGAAGTGATACAGATTTCAACTTGGAATTATCCCGGGCATGTTCTGGCTGGAGGAAGATTATCTTTTTGTACAACGGCCCTTTCTTTACTTAATGCTGTTTACACCTGTTTTATCAGCATTACAGATAAAATCATTAAAACAATAAGCCAGATTTTTTTTTTTTTTTTTTTTAGAAAGAGGTAGTGGGTTTTATTTTGTAGTGGAATTTAAATGAGTGCTGTTGCACAATCTGATATGCTGAAAAACACCAAACTGCTTGAATGGACAAACTGCATAGTATATGAATTATATCTCAATATAGCTGCTTTTAAAAGTGTATGACTTGAAAAAAAATTGTTTTTGAGTGATCCCAAATGGACTCCTTGCATCTAAGACACTGCCACCCAGATAATTGGGTGCCCAAGATAACCTCTTCACCCACTCATTTCGTATTCTGTCCACATTTATGTGTCCGTCCTCATGCCAGGGACACGGCTAACTAAGCAAAGGGATTCCTGGCTCTGAGAGCCTCCAGGATGAAAGCTAAGTACAGAGAAATGCTTGTAACCTAAGTTAAGCACTTTAGAGGGGGCTTTGAGGGTTTCGGGGACTGTACTGCAAATTCCAGGGGTAAAAAGTTGATGCAACTTTCACTTTTTTAAATAGGCAATTTTGGGGGGGTTCCTTTAGTAAGATGTACACCTAGTATCCAAGCTTCAAGTACTCATTTACCCATTGTGTACTTTTCCACATACTAAGAGTCAGTAAGCAAGCCTGTAATCCCAGCTCTTTGGGAAGCTGAGGCAGGAGGGTACAAATCTGAACGTCACCTGGGTAATTTAGTGAGACTGCCTGAAAGTTTAAAACACATAAAGGGATTGGGGATGTTGTTCAAAGTGGAGGCACTGGGTTCAATACTCAATACCGCGGGAGGGTGGGGGGGAGTCTGCAAAATGAAGTTAATGTTTAAAAAACGGCCCTTTACTAAGACTGGTGCCTGTTAATGGTTATCAATTTTTAACTCCAACATCTGCTGAAGGCCGGAAGCCCGCATGGGCATTCCGCGGGGATGGTGTAAGTGGATTTCATGTGCACTGCCGAGTTCTTTCGCCCTTGGCCACGTCGCGGTGCAGGCACTGAAGGAGCCTTTCCTGACTTCTGGCCGCCGAGAGCCAGGCGGGGCGGAAGGACTCGCTGCGGCCAAGGGCAGCCGCGTTCTCAGCAGGGACTGGAATTCGGAGCCAGCCTAAGGTCCGGGTTCCCGAGGCGCGGGCGAAGGACTGGACGAGGGCGCTGGTCACGTGCGCCCGGCCCGCGTCTGCAGGAATGCAGAGACTCGCAGGGAAAGTTTCCCTCGGCGGCCGCCGCAGATTCGGCGCGGGCGGGCGCGCAGAGGAAGGAAGAGCCTGGAAGAGGCGGAGCCGGCCCGCG
>NW_022900928.1:51371030-51415340 GCF_012274545.1 Fukomys damarensis
GCACAATGGCGCTCTTCCGCGCCCCGCACCTTCGCACGCCGGCCGGCCGGGGAGGGGGCCTCTGGCGTCCGAGCGTGGGTGACTCGCCAACGGCGGCGGGGTTTGTGAAGTTGAGCCCTCGGCCCCCCTTTTCTTTCGGGGCCTCTCGGTCCACTTGAGTCTCCTGGGGAGTCAAATAATTGTTCTCTTGTTTTCCAGTGTTGATTAGGGGTGGGGGTTGAACCGGTCCATTTAGTTTTCTAGCTCCTTCTCTCCCTTCTCCTCCCCCTCTCGAAAGCATTTATTTTCCTCGGGGCCCGGGTGCTTTCAGAACCCTGGGTTCGGGCTTCCCCTGCGCAGACTTTCCTGGAAGTTGTTTATGGACTTCTTTCGCCCTAGCGCTTCCTCCTGCCTCGGAACTTGGGCAGAGTTGCTCTTATCAAACTGAGTAGGTTCGCGTGTTGGCCTCCGAATTGTAGTCTGTTATTTACAGTCTGCTGAAATGCTTTTAAATTAGCCACATCTGTACGTTGCGCAGGAACTGAGTTGCGCTTTATTCTACCGAGGTTTTAGTTCAAGCCTTTGATAATACACTGCAGGTTGACTCATAGGCCTCGTCCTGCCTAGTTCAACTGTGATTAAAAGTTTGTGTTTGGGAAGCGATGACTAATTCTAGGATCTCCATTGCTCTTTAATTCCTGTTGAGGATATGAACATGGCTGCTTTTCCACATACAGAACGTTCGACTATTTTAGCCAACTTGATTTTACATTGAAATGAAACTTTATGAAAGTCTTAACATTCTGGTAGGTCCTAATAGATTTTAGAGTAGGGTCTCCACCCCCCGCCCCTTGTTTTTGTTAGACCTTACTTCGAGCTAAACCCACATAGGAACTTTGCCCGAAAGTTAATTGGTTTTCCAAATACTGCAATGTAGTTAGCCCACTCGGGCTGTAACTTGAGTGGAAAGAAGAGTTACTGCCCCCACTTCCATTCCCCCTCCTGTTTGCAGGCCTGTTGTATTTTCTTCTGTTACAGAGCAAGGGGGTTGGAACTCAAAAAAGCTCACTTAACCCGATGACAAAAACTTGGGTTAAGGGGAGGAAAAACTATTTAGCTGCTTGCTTAACCACTTCAATTTGTTAGACTTAGGTATCCCTTTTCTCTTACCCCTAGAAGTGGGTTTCTGAACTTATTATGGCTAAATGTATATTGGCGTGCATCCTGCAGACTACACAATGATGCTACTAGTTACTTAATATGCTTTGAAAGTATGCACATTCAGGATTGAACTTCCTGTCCTGTACTATCTGTAAGCCAAAATAATTGCTGTTGAAAAGTGTACTGTTTCTTCTAGTATGTGGATACACGAGAATTTATATCCAACAGTTTAAAAATATGTGGTTTTGTTTGGCTAAGTGTTGTTCATCCGAAAAAAAAATTTTTTGGGCTTTGTTTTTTTGAGACTGTCTTGCTCTGTGTAGTTCAGGCTGGCCTTGAACTTTCTGGAGATCCTCCTGCCTCAGTCTCCCAAGTGCTAAGATTACAGGCATCCACCATTACCTCTGACAATGAGCATCTGAAAATTTGACTTTTATTTTTGCTAACCCTAATTCAAATTTAATCCCAACTAAAAAATGTACCTGAATTTGCTTTAAGGTATAAAGGATTGCTGATTCCTTTTATTGCCAATGTGATTATAGGAAATTCTGTTTTTAATAGCCAAACCTTCATTCTCTTTTTTTTGGGGGGGGGTACTGGGGCTTGAACTCCGGACCTTGTGCTTGCAAGGCAGGCGGCAGCACTGCTGAGCTAAATTATGAGCCCACCAAACCATAATTCTAATAAAGGAATTTTAAAGAGCTAATATTAATAGTACGAATCTGGATTGTAAGTAGTACTGTCCACAGACTGTCGGCTGTTAATTCTTAATTCTCCCCTTTTTTAAAAAATCATGACCTATCTTAACAAAAGAGAAAACTGCTTCAGAGTTTATGATATTTGTTAAGTGTCACACTTAGCCCCCTTGGATGGGAAGTTTCTGACATAGATTTTTTTTCCTGCTATTATGAAGTTGAAATATATATGTCAGTTCTTAAAATCATATTGTAATTGAACTTACATCTTTTTTTTTATTCCATTCTTTAGATGGCTTTAAGAATAACAGTTGAGTCTTCTGAATTCACTAGAAGTTGTATAAATTGTAGTGATATTTATTGATGGCATTTGTTCATAGTGGAAAAATGACTAGGGCTTGGTCTTAAACTATTCAAAACCTAGTGAAAAAATAGATACTAATTCTTTGGGTTATGTTTATACCTGAAACTTTTTGTTTTGTTTTGATTTTTTGAGTCAGGGTCTCACTGTGTATAGTTCAGGCTGGTCTTGAAAGCACTATGGAGCTAGCCCAGCCTGGCTCAGCCCTCCTGCCTCAGCCTCCCAAGTGCTGGAAGTACAGGTGTGCATCACCATGCCGGGCACCCGAAACATTTTTTAGAACTTGGATAAACACCTATAATACCTTGATCTCTTACTTATTTTCGTGCTGGGCATTGAATTCATGACCTCTTGTGTTTAAGCAGGTGCTTTACCATTGAGCTACACCTCAAGCTCCTGCCTTCACCTTTTAAATTTTAGTTTTCATTTTTTTGAGACAGGGCCTGGCTGTGCATCCCAGGCTGGCCTTAATTTCAAAGCAATCCTGCCTCAGCCTCAGGAGTGCTGGGATTATAGGTGTGCACCACCATGTCCAGCTACCAGTTTATTTTTTATGTTTTCCTCTTTTGTTGTTTTGGCACAGGGTCTCACTCACTGTATTGCTCAGATGGGTTTTGAACAATGTAGCATAGGTAGGCCTTTGCCTCCGTGTCCCAAGTGGTAGGATTACAGGCATGTGTCATCACACTTGCCTCTAGAAATTAGATTTTAAAATTTGCTGTTTATTATTAGGAAACTTTGTTTCCTCCTATACCACTGGTCTGCAAAAAGTGGAAGACATAACTAGTTTGTAATAGATAGAAATTCATTTAAATAGATGTTCAATAAAGTTATCAGTGTTTATAGTACGTCCTAAAATTACAATAAATTAAAGTTTTTAAGACATAGTCTTACTATGTTGCTCCAGTGGCCTTTAACTCTGGGCTCAAGTGATCCTCTCACCTCATCCTCCCCAGTAACTGGAAATGTATAGGCATTGTACCATCGCAGCCACCCCCATCACCATTGATTGCCCCACTATTTCCTGCTCCTTACTCCCTTTAAAATTCCATAACTTGAAAGTACCTGTTCAGCCAGGTGCAGTAGTACACATCTATAATCCCAGCCCAACGGGAGGCTGAGGCAGGAGGATCAAAAGTTCAAGCCCAGTTCAGATAATTAAGCAAGTTCTTATCTTAAATATAAATGAATGAATGAATGAATGAGTGAATGAATGAATAAAAAGGTCTGGGGATGATGTTCACTGGGAAGGCTTTGGATTCAGTCTCCATTATTAGGGACCAGGGGATATCCGTTTGAAAACTTGGTGTTCCTTGGTGTCAGATATTAAATGTTGAAATTTGCCAGTAGTACTTAGGTATTTGGTTGCAATGAAGTTGTATTAAGGAAGTTTGAAGGTACTCTCTCCAAAAGGGATTTTTTTGTTGTTGTTTTCTAAATTTCCATTTTTAATCCTACTAGGCCAGTACTGATGCAGGCACTGCAGGAGCCCTGACTCCACAACATGTTCGAGCTCATTCCTCTCCAGCATCCTTGCAGCTGGGAGCCGTTTCTCCTGGGACACTGACCCCCACTGGAGTAGTCTCTGGCCCAGCAGCTACGCCCACTGCCCAACACCTTCGCCAGTCTTCTTTTGAGATACCTGATGACGTACCTCTGCCAGCAGGCTGGGAGATGGCCAAGACATCTTCTGGTCAGAGATACTTCTTAAAGTAAGTGAAAATAATTGTGTGAGGTAGTTATCCAAGAACATGTATTGAAAAGCACTGAAGTGGTAATATGTAGAGTACTGTTTGTTTTCATATTGTACTTAGTATTTTTCTCAAATTCAAATACCTTGCATAATTTTTTTTTTCAGTTTGCTATCAATCCCAAATACCTTTATTAGTGCGGGTTATATTTTGAAAGCTTGATCTCATTTGGAAAGTTGTCTCATTTGGAATTTGTGCCAAATCTGCTCAAAAGCTAGCACAACACAAAGAACACTATGAGAATTTTCAAATTCTAAGACTCCTAGAACTGGCATAGTCATATGAAATATGTATGGTGCTACTTAGGTCTTTTCCTATTTTTGGAGCTAGGTATTGAACCCAGGGACTTGTGTACTAAGCATCCTACTGCTGAGCTGTGTCTCCAACCCCTGTTTATCTTTTAAGATAATGTTTTTTTGATAGAGAAGAATTACTGAATAAATAGGACTTGGTAGAATCTAATGTTACAGTATTTTAAATTGGGAGGTGATAAGCACATAAGCTGCAGTTTGATGTAATTTATCAATTTTTCCCCCAAATGTGAAGAAGAATATAAATTTTTAGGTTTGATACATGATCACTCAATGGTGGTGAATATCTTTCACACTATCAGGTCTTCAAAACAGCATTCTCTGGAAAAACAAGGCCATTGGGTTTTTTTTAATTTGCTTTTTTTGTCTTTAACAAATGAAAAAGTTACAGTAAGCTGAAAAGACCTAAATACAAATTTATCCCCTCTAATTTTGAAATTATAGGTAAGCCTTTAATTTTATGTGGCTTGTTTGGATCGAGTGTATACAATATACTCTAAAATTAGTTGTTACAGACTGAAATAAAATTCTTTTAAAATACTTAATCAGGTTGAGATAATAAAGTGAAAACCTGTTTTGATTCAGATTTGTTAGCAGTCTACTCAAGAGAAATGTTAACATTTATTAGATCAGATAATACAATTAATGACATCTTGTGTGACTCTTCATGTGTGTTTCATGAAAACTGTTTTGGGGTGGGTTTCTACTTTGTGACAAGCCTATTTCCAAGAGCAGAGGAAAAGGTTTTTTACCTCTTCCTTTGGTTTTTTCCTCTTTTTAAAATTTGTTTTCTGGTGCTCTGATATCCATTTCAAAGGGTCAGGTTTCACCCAGAATAATAAAGGACCCAGAGACGGGAAAGTACACACAAGTCTGGCAAACTCATCTGCATGAGCAAGATCATTTGTTCTCCAGCAGACATCCAAAGTAAATGATTGAAAGAGCTGCTAGCTGTGAGGGATGTGTCTTGAAGGGAAAAGGAGTGGAAACAGACCAGGTTGTTAGGAAGAAAAAGAAAGGCTGTACTTTCTTGAACCTCTCCCTGCTGGGTCACATGCTGACCAGGGAAGATTTTTTTAAACAGCTTAATAGCCTGCCTGTCTTCTTTCTTTGGTTGATGCCATGGAAAAAAGTCAGAGTAACATTCAGGTTCTTCTTGGTCTCTTGTATCTTGTAGGTGGCAAAGGCCTAAGTTGAGTGATCTTTTTTTAAGTTGAAGTAAACATTCTGGATTTGCTTTTAAAAGTTGCCAGTGCTTCTTTGAGAAGAAATGTTTTTCTTAAATGTATGAATTTATGAAGGGGCATATACTTTTCCTCACTCAGCTCACTCACCCCACTCACCCCACTCTAAGGGGCCCGTAATGATAGTGGGCTAAAGTAAGAATTATGCCATAAGAGGAATGCTATAGGAGTAGGGGGAGCTTTACCTGGAAAGATAGCCCTGGCAAGAAGAGAGTAATAAAGACAGGATTGCCCTTTCAGCATTTTGGAGGTGCTTTCATCTGGAAGTGAAATTAGGCTTATTATGGGATAATATACATTAAAGGTTTTGATCTGTAGAACCTTTTCTTTTTCAATGCTTTTCAGAAGAAAGCTTTTCTTTAAGAGGTAAATCTTGATCAGTAAAAGCAGGTAAGGTAGATTCATGGATACTATTAGATTCATATATACAGAGAGCCTCTGTGAAAGATGGGTGCTGACGGCTCATAAAATTTCATATTCTTACAAAGAGTATCTGCTTTATGAATCATGTGCAATTTGGAGCTGGGTGTGTGTGCTGAGGCAGAAGGATTGTCACAAGTTTGAGGCCAGCCTGAGCTAAACAGCGAGACCCTCCCTGCCTCACAAAGAAAAAATGTAATTTGCTATTGTGGTATATATTTATTTTTAAAAATTAATTTTATTGGTACATTGGAAAAAATAATTTGGAAAAAGGTTGTGCAGTAAGATTCGGCTTCTCCAGTAGTTAGCTACTTCCATGATACAGGCTGTAGAGTTTATATAAACAATTTAGTTATTTTGTGTACTCAAGAGATAAATTAATTATCTGTCTTGACTGTGAGTCAGAGATGGTAAAGCAAGCTTTTAGTGCTATGTTGTTACTGCCAGAATACGTTTTTGACTTGTTCTGATGTTTTAAAGTCCATTCTCTCACTACAACCAATATTTATATAGTTTCTCTTATCTATAAAAATTCTTGCCAGCTAGATATAGAATGAAAATTTAAAGTAATTGTATACTTTATACTCATTTCAACAGTGAAAATTTTCTCATTATACATCTTTTTAGATACTTGTTGAAAATTAATTTACAAAGTAGTATATCATTTATTGAGATGAATACTTGACATAAAGAACTCTGACTATATAAAAGGTTTAAACATGCAAAATAAAGTAATTTTAGAGAAAACAGAAATATTGACTTGAGAACAACAAATATTGCCTTGTTACTGTAGATGGAATTTTTGAAATCAGTTGGTCTGTCTTCCAGCTTGAAGGCAGAATAATCACTGAAGGGTTTAGCATCATTGGTTTTGTTTCTTTCGTTTTGGTACTGGAAATTGAACCCCGAGGGTCTTTGTACTGAGCTACATCCCCAGCCCTGTTTTTATTTATTTGGAGACAGTCTTGCTAAATTTCCCAGACTGGACTTGAATTTAGGTTCCTCCTGCCTTATCCTCCCAGAGGGCTGGGATCACAGTGTGCAGCACCATACCCAGCTCATAATTTCCCTCCCTCCCTACCTCCCTTCCTGAGTCTGGTTCTAACTATGTAGTCCAGGCTGGCTTTTAACTCTATGTAGCCCATGCTGACCTCTAACTTGAAATCCTCCTGCCTCAGCCTCCCACGTGCTGAGATTATAGGTGGAATTTTCATCATTAATATTTTTAAAGCTCTCCATACATTAGTGAGTTCTTTTGGAGAAGACTTGTACCTTATCTTGGCAAGTAATATGGTTGAAGTATTGAATAAATGTATTTATCAGTAGTACATATTCAAGCTCTGGGAAGATTGTAATGTATATAAAAATGGTAGTCTCTGTATACTACATATAATATCTTTGTTACTGAACTTACTGTTTTTTGGTTCTGTTTCGAGATAGGATCTTGCTGTATAGTTCAGGCTGGTCTTGAACTCATTAGCCTAAGCTGGCCTCAAACTCGTGGCAATAGTCTTGCCTTAGCCTCCTGCATGCTCGGATTATAGGCATGAGCTGCTATATCTGGCTGAATTTACTGTTTGAAACTAATTTCTTCAACATAGTACTTGAAGTTTTTGTTTAAAAATAATTCATTTTCTTTATAACTCACGTTTCTTCCTTCCTCAGTTGCCTTACAGTTTTCCTACAGGAAGTAGTTCTTCAAGTAGTTGGTCAGCAACTTCCTATTTCTTTATAAGCTGCTGAATAACTTCCTGAATTAGCATTCTATAATATATTTGGTTACAAGACGTGTTACTACTTCTTAGATTTATTTTATTGAATCTGGTACCTTGTAACTGTTACCATGTACAAAGCACTTCTGGTATATACTGTACCATAGAGGACATTATACTTTGCTTTGAAGAATGTGATCCATTTATTTAACAAGTTGGTAGATTTACATTATTTTAAGGGTTCTAACAACTTTTAAAAGATAGTTTTGTTGCATTTCCAGTATCATTTTCTGAATAACTGGCCTTAGTGTTTTTAGTCCTTGAAGACTCAAGGTTTCTCACGGCTGTGATTTGTTCAGGTTTGTTCAGTGTCTTGATTCATAGTTTAAAAAATATTTTTTCAGAGTTTTTTTGGCATACAGCTCAGTCATATGCCAACACTAAATGAAATTGTATTCTACTACAGGTTATTTTAGAAATCAATGCTCCATGGCCTTAAGTACAGCAGTATCTATTAAAGGAAATGGATTAAACTTTGCTAGAAGTTGATCTTTTGTTTTCTTCTTAAACATCCAGTGTAAGACCATAAATACATACAATGCCCTACTACCATTATAAAAATACACATTTTTAAAGGAACAGTTTCGTTAAGAATAAGACTGTTGGGTTTTTTCCCCCTTTTTTGTTATACATAGTGTAACCCTAATGATTTCCCTTTGAAAAATGAAAAGCTTGTGATTTTGCTATTAAATGTTGGTTAACCTTTAAATACAACACAAAAGATTTCAAATTGCAGTCTCACAGACTATTTCCCTATTTGAGGGAAGGGCCAGTCTCTGCATGTTTGTCTTGCTGTTAAGACTGTTGCTGTTGAGACTGTAGAAAGAGAAGATAAAAGTGTGCCCTCGGCTCTGAAAAAATGACTTGCTCTGTTCAGTGGGTGGATATTCCAGGGAAGAGTGACCTGCAGTGCTGCAGTGATTTAGGTGGAAAAACTGGAGGAACAGTATTTACCAGCAGCAGAAAAAAAAAGAGTTAGAAGATAGTACCTGCGACAGGGTAAATAGAACATAAAGATTGACTTATTCTCTGGGGAAAATAATGAGTCCCTATTTCTGATGTGAACTAAAAAAGATATTTAATTAAGAATGTAGACATTTCATCTCATAAACTGTTGGTACTAGTTTTTTTTTTTTAAACATAGCATTCAAAAAATACCCTTCCCTGAAGCCTCACTTAAAACACAGAACCTCAGAATAAAAACCTCTAGATAATTAATATTTGAGTAGGTGAAATTTAAATAACTTTTTGAAACTCTGAGATTTGTTCTTAGTAATGCAGAAAAATAAATTGTACTTTGCAGTTAGAGAACAAGAATGTAAATTAGCATTTAATTAGCATGATAGTAGTGCTATCCTGGCTTAAGCATTGCCTTGTTTACCTTTTGTGGGAGAAGTGAAGTTGACAAAATGGATCTCGCCCTCCCTCCTCCCCCCCTCCCTCCTCCCCACCTCATCTTTTTTTTTTTACCCAGTACTAGGGATTGAATTTAGGACCTTGTGCTTCAAATTGGAAGCCAGACACGGCACCGCTGAGCTACATCCCTAGCCTAACATCATTGATTTCTGAGTTTAGGCTCAGGATGTAATTTTTGCAATCATTTCAGATTATACAGACTTAATTTGCTACCTTCTGTAATAGCATAATTTAGCCATTAATTATGGCTTGAAAGTTGAATAACAGTTGAGTAGCATTGTATAAAGGAACCTCTTAGAGAACTGTGTTGTTTTATAACTGTGGTTACTAAGTGATACAGTTCTTAGAAAAAGAGCTTCTGATTCTAGAATTAGTCAGAACTTTAAGTCATGAAAAGAACTTTGCTGATTTTATGAAGAAGAATTACTTCAGGGTTCTGGTTGCTCAAGTACTATAGCACAGTTTCCTGGGAACAAGTACTGCCACCATGGAAGCACTTTTATTTACGAAAGACTTGACCCCTTCTAAAAGCAAACAAAGAAGTTTGGTATAAATCACACGAGTCCATTTTCCTCCCCTCAATATTCTAGACAAGGAAAAGTGGATAATAGTTTAATCTTTATTTGCCTCATACCACAAGGATTGCTATCTTTAACAAATCAAATGATAAGCCATTTTTCTCTGAATAATGTTGCAAATTAACAATAACAAATGGAGTTTCTATTAAAATAGCAAATTTTCTTCTACTGGATATTTTCAATGCCTTACTTGTGGTTAGAGCTATGACTTCATCTGTCTTTACTGTATTGTGCTTCTTTATCTCTTCATGGGATGTCAGTCACCAGACTATCAGATTCTTTAGCTGGGTCCTAACTTGGGAGTGGGCAAGGGGACATTTGTTAAAAGTGCCTTATTCTTGTAGTTGATAGCTTAAATTGAAGTTGGTGTGTTTAAAAATAGGAAATATATTTGACCAACTAGTATATTTAGAGAAATATTTTTGCTATGTGTATGAAAATGTACTGCAGACTATTTGATTTGGGGTTTAGAGAGTACTAGTACGTGCTTGGAAGACTAGCAAGTTGTTTGAAACTAACTGTTCATATATACTGAAGTGACCGTAGTTGTTTTATATTTATAAAACTGCCCTCCCTCAATGTTTTTCCTCTTTCATGGATCTGATTTATGGGTTTCTTTTACTAAGATGTATGTTTTCTGTTATAAAGCAACACTTCATTAGAAACTGTCAGAAAATTTAGGAAAGGGGAAAGGAATCATCCAAATTCTTTCAGTGAGAGGGGAATGAAGATAACTTGTTTTCATATTTATAAACATAGTTTAAAATGTAATGTTAAGGAATTTATGTATTTCAATTTAGAAGATTTTTAAATACTGTCATTGTTTTCAACAACTTATATTTTCTTGGAATTGTTAAATGCCTTTTTTATTTGCCTATTTTTATTTTTTTATTTGCACACCCCACTTTGATAGGAGTCCTTCATATTCCTTGCTGTAGGCTACCTGGACTTGTTTCAGAGTTGTCCTATAGGGATGACTCTTGGCTATTCATTCTGAGAGTTTCTGCATCACTCTTTTTGTTGGATATCCTTATTTTCCTCTTTCTTGATTAGCTCACACTTAAGAGTGTGCTTATCCCTTAGAAAAGCATGCTGGAAGGTAACTTGATATCTTTTGTGTGTAAAAAATATCTTTGTTAACATTTAAAGAGCAAATTTATTGTATTCAACTGTATTCATTTGTTGTTCCTTGGATATACTCCATTTCACTCTAGCTTCTAGGTTGTTTTTTTGTTTGTTTATTTTTATTGAGCAGTTAGCCCCTGTGTAGCTTCCTAGAGGTTTCTGGTATTTTGTTCTTTATCTTTAGAGTTCTAAACTTTCGCCATATGTTTTGGTATGGAACTTTAAAATTCATTTTGAAGTATGCATGGTCTGAAATGCAGTCTTCAGTGTGAATGATGTCCTTTTAAAAGTTATCAGTGCGGTTCCCCCAACTGTCCTGCAGTCTTGGGAAACATTTGTTTATTAGCTCCTAGATGATTTCGTCCAGTCTATTTGTTCTCTTTCTGGAATTCTTGCTAGTTAGAATAACTGTAATTTTCATATCTTTTCCTTCTGTGTTCCTTCACTTGGCCTCTTGTTAGTCTTTCTGGAAGGTTTCTTTAACTCTGACTAAACGCTCTTTATCATTAATTTCTAGCGGCTCCTTCCTGGACTCATTATTCATTATTTTTTATAACATGCTGTTCTTTATGGATACAGTAATAGTATATAGTAATATCTCTGAGGATATTATACTAGGTGTTTCCTTTAAAAATTTTCTTTTGCTACCATCTTGTCTGAGTGGTTTTCTCTGGGAGAAATACAAGGACCAAGCCTTGCAGTTGTGGGGTCCCCTTAATGCCAATACTTAGTAACTGTTTCCTCTTCTGGTAGCCATTTCATTCAGAAATCTGCATGTCTGCTTTAGAGATGATGTCAGTGGTGCGGGAGTTGAGACTAACTTCAGTGCTATAGAACTGAACAGCACGGGGCTTCATCCCCTCCTTTGGCTGTGCCATCTGACTGTGTCCAGCATCTCTGGATCCATTTGTCTGAAACACATTTCATCTCCTACTTGGGCCAGGTATAGGTATGTAATAGGTTTTTTTAAAAGTTGTATATAAAGTGAATGAATCTCATTTTAAATTATCAGATTGACTATATACCAATTGCTTCCCGCCCCCCCTTTGGTACCGGGGACTCTACTCAGCCACACTCCACCCCTCAAGCAGGAATCAAACTCAGGACCTTGTGCTTGGAAGGCAGGCACTGAGCTAAAACCTGGCCCTCTTAGATTGACTATATAAAGTTGCCAATTTTCTAAGCTCAAAATAGTTATTCTTAGTAATTTCATATGATTTGACTTAACTATAGCAAGAAAACTTTATGGAATCTTTTTAAATGTTTTTATCACACAGTTGATTAATCAAATTATATTTGTTCCTTGTAGTGTTACTGTTATTAGCTTACATTTTCACATGTTAAATTTTCCTAAAGGGGAAACTGTTTACTTTGACCCTAGGGCCAGTGTTACTGTCTTCAGGGTTTGGATTCTAAAAAAGTGCGTAGGGGCAGAGGCGGTGGTGAACTATTTAGAGCTTTCAATGATAATAAGCAGGTGGCTGCAACTTGTCCCATAGGTTTGCCACCCTTGTACTAGAGGTATTGTATTACTCCTTTTCTTACATGAGATGGTGGAGATAACCTGCTTGTCCGTCATTTCCAAATTCTTCTTTTTATATTTTTGATACAGGGTCTTGCTTTGTAGTACCAGCTGGCCTTGAACTCACTGTGTAGCCCAGGCTGACCTTGAACTCATGCAATCCTCCTTTCTCAGCCTCCTGAGTGCTGGGGTTACAGTCCTGCACTAATACCATGCTTGGCTCCATTCTTTCCTTTATCAATACAGATAGTGGTAGAAAAGTTTATGTATATCTGAATTAAGTAATTGTCAATATAATTGCATAGTTAAACCCAAGAGGCATATTACTGGATATTGTCTTTGGTTGTTACTTTCTTAGGCAAGTCTTCTTTGATAGTTCAGAAAAAGTAGCTTATGGGCCAGGGATTTAGCTCATTGGTACTGCTGCTTGCCTTGCAAGAAAGAGCAAGGTCCTGAGTTCGATCCCTGGTACCAAAAACAAAACAAAATAGAAAAGTAGCTTTTGCTCATTTTTTAATATACCATTTCAGTATCATAGAATACTTTTGGTCATTTAAGCATTTTTAGAAAGCAAGTTAGAATTTCAGGATGATTGGGTTTAGGTTAAGATAGATTGGTTAAAATAGGTGATCACTGAGGTGTGTTAGGACCCTTTGCTATTGTTGAGCTCAAGTTGAAATTTGCCATATGGCATCTTTTCAGCAGTCTATCCCCCTGCCCCCACCCCATAGGAGCTTGCTTACGCTGGCCATTGAACTTGGGATCTACCTGCCTCAGTCTCCCAAGTGCTATGATCACAGGCATGTGCCACAAAGCCCAGCTAGCAGTCTCCTTTTTGTTCAGGTAAAAATGGATCACACATGGAGATCAGTTGGGAAGATTGAGAGGGAAATAGGACACAGAGGAAGTAAGCCTTTAAAAAACTTAGAAAATCTTTAGTTGACAAGAGCAAAACTACTAGAACACTATAATCAGAGGAAAGTATCAAATGCTATCAAAACCGAAAAACAAGTGGATACTTCAAAGGGAATTTAGTATATTTTAGTTAAACATATAGAATAAGGAATTGTGTTTAAAATAGCCAAGGTTAGAAACAAGCTAAATAAGTCTATACTCAAGAGTCTGCCTGAAACTAATCTTCACCAGTGATAGGGTCGCAGTTTACCAACCTCTCCTGGGTAACTTTCTTTAAAGATTAGAGAAAAAAAAAAATTGGTGAGTTGTCCAAATACAGATGTTTCTGTTTTTCCTCTACACATGTTCAGACTGATATAGGTTATGTTTCTGAAGTATGTAGTTTGGATGGGCTCCAAATGATGTAATAGGATCACTTTTAACCCCTCTTAGCTGGAGGGTGTGCAGACTTTCCTGTTAGGACTAGTTACAGATCTTTTCTTATGGGTGAAAAAATACCATTCATTCATGATATATAAATATTATTGTTGCCCACATTTGAGGACAAAGTATGCCCTTTGTGTACCTATTTTCAGTTTTGAGTTAGTGCCTATGACACTGTGGATGAGAATTCACACAGCTTGAGCTGGGGATGTAGCTAAGTGGTAGAGATTTATTAAAAAAACTTTTGTGGAACGTATGATCAGTTCTGTCCATAATGTTGGAGTTTAGCTAGGTGTAGTGACACATGCCTGTAATTCCAACACTTAAGAGACCAAGGCATGAGAATGGCCATGAGTTCAAAGCCAGTCTGGGCTACATAGTGAGTTCAAGTTCAGCCTAGAATAAATAGTGAGACAATATCTCAACCAAAACAAAACAAAACTTGGAGCTTAATATTTTTTGGAAGAAAGTTAGGAATTTAGTGTATATTGGTAATTTCAAAATGAATTTAATTGACAACAACATAGTAACTTACTATTCAACTCTGCTGTTTTATCCTAAGTCACATGGAAGTCATTACTGGTACTAGTTATCTTAGCTTGGTGCCTTAAACCACCAGGGGTACATGACGGACTGTCCTATCTGGTGGCTTGTACCACAGGTCGTATAAACGAAAATAATCAGTCTTTTTACTAATAAAATTAATAAAAAGCCTCCTGATGGAACAGTCATGCACGTATTGCCAATGGTTCAAGCCATTTTGTAGCAAGATACGAGAATTGCGGCCCCATTGTGAATGTGATAAACAATGTAAATTTATTTTTCATAATTGTGGAGGCTTGGAGAGGTCCAAGATGAGGGGACAGGCAAGGTAGGTGTCATTGAGGCCTCTTTTCTTGGTTTGTAGGTAGCTGCCATCTTGCCTTGGATTCACATAACCCCTTTTTTACATGTAGGGAAAGAATGGTGTCTGTCCTTATGAGGCCACTACTTCCAATGTAAAGTCTATAACACTGGTTTAACTGAAGAATGTTTGTATTATGGAAATTTATATTTGGAAGGTATCTTTAGGTAGTGTTGTCAAAGGTCTTTCACTTCCCTTGGCACTGACCAGTTACAGAAACTATGTACTTTCTCCCTTAGTACCTTACTACCACACTTATATATTATTTTCTGTTTTTTGATGGTACTCAGGATTGAACCTAAGTAGTGATAAGCAATATCTCAGCCCATTTGATCTTTAGAGAAGGTCTAGCCAAGTTCAGGTCGCCCTTGAAGTTGTAATCCTCTTGCCTCAGTTTCCTGAGTAGCTGGGATTATAGGAATGTGCCACTGGTCACGTATTGCTCTTGATTTTAAAATATGAAGGTATTATAAATAATATATTATTTACAGATGTATGATGTGAGTTTAGTTTTTTACATCTCAATATTACTTACCATATAACTTGTCATATATTGTCCTGGTATGCTATGGGTATGTCCCCTTTTATGTTTTTATTTTTTTCTATTACCGGGGATCAAACTCTGAACCTTGTGCTTGGAAGGCAGGCAGCGGCACTGCTGAGCTAAATACTCGGCCCTCTATTTTGAAGAATGATTATTATGCAAGTACCTGTGTAATCTCTGTCTAGGTTAATAAGACTGATGCTAATACTGAAAAGCTTTCAATATGCTGTTCACAGATCATCTTTTCCCTTTGTCCAGAGGTAACCACTGTTTTGACTCCTTAGTTTACCATCTACATGTATATCTTTCAGTTAGCTACTACTGCATAACAAACTATGCAATGACATGATTTAAAATAATTATATCTTGGCCGGGTGTGGTGACACACACCTGTAATCCCAGCACTCGGGAGGCTGAGACAGGAGGATCGCTGTGAGTTTGAGACCAGCCTGGGCTACATAGTGAGTTCCAGGTCAGTCTCAACTACATAGTGAGACCCTGTCTCAAAAAATCCCCCCC
This sequence comes from Fukomys damarensis, assembly GCF_012274545.1. Classification (NCBI taxonomy): domain Eukaryota; kingdom Metazoa; phylum Chordata; class Mammalia; order Rodentia; family Bathyergidae; genus Fukomys; species Fukomys damarensis. The sequence goes on from NW_022900928.1 coordinate 51,386,671, forward strand.
CCAAAAAAAATTATATCTTAACAATTTGTGGGTCAAGAATTCAGTCAAGGCGGTTGAGTGATTCTTTTCCAGCATTAAAGCCATTAAGCTGGCAGACTGGGTCCAAAGCTGGCTTTCCTTGGGCTTGGATGTGGATTGCCACAAGGCTGGGCTTAGCTGGGTCTACATACCAGAATGCCAGCACATGACTGACCATTTAGTTCCGTGGGAAGTTGGATTTCTTAAACAGCAGCTGAATTTACCTAGAGAGGAGATTCGAGGAAGCTTGGGCAGAAGCAAAAGACTTTTTGAAGCATGACCTTAGACTTCCATTTCTTTTGGTCTGGCCAGTCAGTGACTAAACCAGCATAGATCCAAGTCACAGAAATTAGACTTTTCAGTGGAAGAATAGCAGAAAATTGTTATTAACATGCCACATCCTTAAATCAGTTTTTCCTAATTTTAAATAAATGATACTGCAAATGTTTCTGTAATTTGCTTTTTTTTTTTTGGTACTGGGGATGAACTCGGGTCCTTGAGCTTGCAAGGCAGGCCACCGAACCACTGAGCTAAATCCCCGGCCTCATGTAATTTGCTTCTTTTGATCAACTTGGTGAGACACATGAATATGAATAGTTCATTTCTGTTGCCATAAAAGGTTATTTTCATAGCTGTATTATATAACTGGGCCATAATTTAATCCATTCTCTTTTTTTGTTTGTTTTTTGATTTTTTGAGACAAGAGTCTTGCTATGTAGTTCAGGCTGGCCTCCTTAAACTCACTATGTAGCCCAGGTTGGCCTCAGACTTGTGGCCTCCTGCCTCAGCCTCCCAAGCCCTGGGATTATGGGCATATGCCACCATACCCAGCAATCCATTCTTGTCTTAAAGAACATTTGAATTGTTATGTAATGATGCTGTCATGAACATTCAATACTTATGTAAAGATTTCTCTTTGTATAGGCACAGCGTTTTTCTAGGTTATATATGAAGAATGGTATTGCTTTGGGTCAGAGATTATATACTTCTCCAATTTAAGAATTCCAGTGATTGACTGGAGGATGTAGCTCAGTGGTAGAGTGCTTGCTTATTAGCAGGTATGGGGTCCGTCCTGGGTTTGATCACCAGCAGCACCACCACTACGAAAAAAAAAAAAAGTCCAACCAACCAAAGAAAAAAACCTGTAAAAAAAATTCGTACTTTTACTACTTTTGTTTACTGTTCTGTTTTTATACTGATATGTCATCATTGTGGTTTTGACTTAGATGGCTAAGATCACAATGAATCCCCATTTCCTGTATGATTTGTGCTTATTTAGTAATCATTCCATGTTTCATAAGTCATAAGACATGGAACTTTTTCTGTATTTAAAAAGTTTCATATATAGGTCTTTAATCTTCTTGAAATTGACTTTTTTACAAACCAGATAAATGCAGATGCTTCAGTTAATTTTATCTTTTTCTCAGTTTGAGATGCAGTTTGTTAGAATTCTATGATGAAAAGTCCACTCCTTCCTTCTGGAACAGATTCTATCTCTTGTCCCTAATAGACATACACAGTGCTGTTCTCTACTATTTGATCTTTTTCTATCCCTGTGCCAGTGTAACTCTTTTAATTACTAGAACAGTAGAATATGCTTTGGTAGTAGAAAAAGTCTCATTTATCTTGCCCTGCCATGACTATTATTTTTCTGTTTATTGAAATTTAGAATTGATCTGTCAAATTCTACACAAGACCTTTTAAAATTTTGAGGTTGTAAATCATAAAAAAACCTTGAAGAATCGGAATCTTTACACTAATAAGTCTTCTACTCCGTGAAGATTGTATGAACATCTTTTTTCCTTCTTAATGTCAGAGTTACAGAATTCTAAAAATTTGGAACTAGACCAAAGTTGGAAACTCAGTTCTTATTATTTAGGACTTTAACTCTCTAAACTTTTTCTTGTGTAAAATAAGTGGCAATATATATCAAGCAAAATTACGGAGATTATTAGCTATTATGTCAGTCTCTAGAAACTACTAATTATAATCTCTCTGAAGAGAAATTGCTGTATTAACATTATACTACCGTATTCCCCATAAAGTTTTTGGATATTCATTTTAAGTTAGGTGCTCTGTTTTAATATAATTTCTTGGTAAACCAAAAAATGGAAAAAAGTTTTTGTAAATAGGAAAGGAGGGGGGGTAAAGGGAGGGCAGGGACAAGGGGAAAAAATGAGAACCAAGACCTGTCATGTAAAGGTACAAGATCCCAGTAATGAATGTAACTTTACTCTATACCTAAAATGTACCAATAAGCTCAATGCGAAAAAAAAAGTTATGCTTATTTAACAAATTCATCAAAATGTATATGGATAGAATTTAGATGATGTGTATATGAGTGTTTACTCTAAACTTCTTTCTGTCTTGCTGTATTTTTGAAATTTCCATAATGAAACTTTGAGGAAAAATAAAGTGCTTAAAAGAAATTTCTGCTTTTCTTTTATCTCACCCCTGAATGTGAGGTCACAGCAAGGGAGAGTTAAATTTGACTTTTTAGATTGCTTTATTGAAATATTAGCATACATGTACCCATGTGCTTTTTTGTTTTTTACAATCATGGAATTCTTGATATCATTAACCTTATAAGATCTTCAAAAGTGTATGCAACAGCTCAAAATTAACTTATGAATTTTGGAGAGGTGAAAGTATTATATCATGTTCTTTCCTTGAGTTAATCTGCTTCATTAACTGGGGACAAAAAAAAATTAGTGACATTAAACAGTGATTGCATCATTTTGTCTGGCTCACCTGAGCTGCTTTTTTTGCTGATGTTTATTGCTGGGGGCCACAAGCAGTCTGTCTGGTAGCTGGCTTGGGTCTGGAGCATCTAAGAAGATTCCTTTCAACTTTCTGGGACTTGGTGCTGATTCTTAGTCTTTTCTTCGCATATGATCTCCTTCATTATTTGTTGGAACATTTCTAAATGGATCATGGTGGAAGACTTAAGGTCTTATTGTACATTGTTACTTCTGTCACATTCTGTTGGTCAGGGCAAGTGACAAGGTTGGTTCAAATTTAAAGGGCTGTGAAATAGACTGCCACTTGATCAGAGGAATTGCAAAAGACTGCACTTGAAAGTTTTAGTGAATAATGTTCATAATAGAGGAATTATTTTGGCCCTCAGTGTAGAGTAGAAGATAAAGTCAATGGAAAACAGTTTATACTGTTAAGAAGTAAATTCTAATTTATTAATAGTGTACTCAAAATACAACTTTGATAGGTGTTTCATCTTGAGATGTCATCAGGTCAGTCATTTTTGACCGTTCAGTAGATTGGATAGAGTATGGGTTTTTGGTTGTAATTCATCATTTATAGTGATTATTTGTACTTTGTTTTGTTTTTTTCTGCTTCCTAAAAGTATTTTCTCTAATCACATCAAACATGCCAAAGTTTCTAGGGTTCTTACGAATGAACCTTTAAGAATAATGCTTCACCAGGAGACAAGACATTTTCAGACATTTAATCTTGAAACTAGGTATATGTGTCCATTAAAAAAAGTACTTTTCCCTGTTTATGAAATTAAGCAACTATAAAAAATGATTTAATTCGTCAATAGTTTTTGTTAACTAAAATTTGATTTAAATAGTGAATCATTTTAGAAGTGATTCATACTTCAAAAATGAGTAATGAGTAACATGATTAGCAGTATATCCCTAGTTATCTTGAATTTTTAAGAAAGTTCATGGTGACGCCTCCATTTTTGGTAGTGGAGTTGTATTGGACCTATGTTGAGGCTTTATGAGAAAAAAGAGCAGCTATTTATGGAGCATTTCCTCAGGCCTGCAATTTGAAGCCATTATAGCAAAGTTGCTGAGCAAGTCAGTGATTGTAGGCCAGCAGTTATTGAGGTCCCCGCCCTGCAGCCTGTGTGGAGTAAGAGTTCAGAATGATTGCTGTGAAGTCTGTTGTCTTCACTTTTTGTCAGTTGTCTACTTTTTGAAGAGCAGGTTTTCAATTATGCTGAACTGTTTTGTTAATAGCTAAATTAGTTGTTTGTAAGCTGTTGTGCGGGCTTTTGGGAAATCTGTCTTCTCCTATCTTAATCAAAATCTAGTTATCAAATAGAACTTGCCCAGAAGTTTTGCTTAAATTCATAAAGGCAGATATTAGATTGTCCTATCAAAGGTATTGACCTGTAGTGGGAGGAAGGAGATTGTTTTAGTTTTTAAAAATAGTGATAGAGGGCTGGGGATTATCTCAGTGGTGCCCACCACATGAGCAACGTCCCAAGTTTGATTCCTGAGACCAAAAAAAAAAGAGAAAATTAAATTGTCTCATTTGTATGTTATGAAAAGATAAAATTGCTTATCTGAATATGATTGAGAAGTTACTAGATTAGATATTAGCATATAATGAACTGAAAACTAGTGTCTACTCAGAATAAAATTAGTTGTGGTTTTATCTTAAGTAGGATGCTTTTAACCTGTGTATTTTATAGCTTCTCTATTCAGTGTCAAACCATTAAAATATAATTGCTTTTCTGTAGTATAGTCTGGTATCTTAAAAAATTGAGTGTTGTCTAATATTCTCTATGCTGTTAAAATTATATTTTTAACATTGGGTTTAGTTTCAGGAAAATTTTATATTACAACAAGAAAAATAGTTTTTTCCCCCCAGAGACTACAATTTTAGTTTTAGGAAGCATCAATAGATAAAATGAGGAATTACAAGGATTGAAATCTGCTTTTAAGCTGGACATGGGGACACACACCTGTAATCCCAGCACTTAAGAGGCTGAGGCAGGAGAATCGATAGGAAGTTGAGACTAGCCTAGGCTACATAGTTTAAGGCTAACCTGAAGGACTAGTGAAACCCTACCTCAGTACCCACCCCTCCAAAAGCTGCTTTTAATTCATATTCTTTTAAAGCATTGACATTTGACTAACTATAGTGATCTAAGATATTTAAAATTATTTTTAATCATATGAGCGTTATCTGTATTTCTTTGCTGTGACTTTATTATCCCCCCTGAACACCTGTGATACCAACAGAGTAAAACAAAGTGTCATTATAGTATATCCCCCCAGATTACTAGACCTTTTAAAAATGGCACCCTAATGCATGAAAAATCCGTGAGTTGAAATTCAAATGGGTAAAATTGTGAGTTTCTTAACTTTGTTAATTGTAATTGAGACTGTTACTAGTTCTGTGTCATAAATTGAGGTTGAGATAATTTCAGTTTAGCAAAATGATGTTTTCTAAGGACTGCTCTTTGGATGCTCTGCCTTACCTTTGAACCCACCCCTCATCCCCCCTCCAGGAACTATGATTCCTTTTTTTTTTTTTTTTTTTTTTTTTTTATTTTTTTGGTATCGGGGATTGAACTCAGGACCTTGCACTTGTGAGGCGGAAGTACCACTGAGCTAAATTCCTAGCCCTCTCCAGGAAATGTCTTTTAAAATTTAGCTCAAGTGTTAATTCCCTAGAGAATCTTCCAGAAGTTTTCCTAACCCTAAATCTGCCATACAGTCCTCTTTATAGCCCTCTTTGTGAACCATATTGCATTGGGAGAAGGAATTTCTATGTTAGACTTACAAAGGTCAAATCATAAGATTTTTGGGAGAACAGTTTTTTGGATTTATTAATGTCATAAATTTGCATAGGGATAGCTTGCAGTCAATGCTTACCAAAAGTATGTTGAAAGTTGCTTTTAAATGTTCACTTTTTATCAGAAGTATTGAGCTATCTTCGACTGTTTCGGTGTCTTCCAAGATCATTGGCATTGTGCTCAGAGCTATAGGACAGAGGTTGAGAGCAGAGCCATCCTTTCATCCTCAGTTAAGTAGTTGCCAAATTGGATGAAACAGAATTGGCATGAGAAACCTGTTTTGAAATGGAGATTTGTAGAGGAGTTTGGTCTTTGGTTATATTTGAAAGATGGATAGGATTAGATGAAAGTAGGATTTTATTCTAGACTGAAACTTTTTGTTGACTTTGCTTTATTTGTGAATGGTTTTATATCTCTTGGCAACATGTGATTTCATTAATTCTGTATCTAGCAAAAGAAATTTTCCCTCTTATTTGAATTTTAGCTATTTGAATTTTAGCTGCTTGCCTGTGTGCTTGCCTCCCATTGGATATTGCAGGATTCATTCAGTTCATCATTATGCCTTGAGTACTTAGCATAATGTCTGACATATAATAGATGCTTAATAATGTGGCTGATTTTAATTGGCTTAATTCTAGAGCATTGATTTCCTCATATGTAAAGTTAGTAGATTGAAATAATAGGATTTGTTAAGAACTTTTCCAGCTCAAATGCTGTGAAAATTCAGTGAAAGGGCTGAGGATTTGGCTCAGTGGTTCTGCTGCCTGCCTCGCAAGCTCAAGGTCCGGAGTTCGATCCCTGGTACCAAAAACAAGAAAAACTGTCACCAGGCTTTTGGCTAAGATCAAGTGTAAAAATCAATGAAACATTTAAAGTATTTTATGATTTTGTAATGTACAGTGCTTTTCATTTATAATAAAGCATATTATACAATATATAAGTATTTCCCTTCAGCAAAAAAAAAAAAAAAAGTTGCCAGTAGAGTGTGTATTGTGTTTTAGAAGAAGAGTTTTTCTTATTGTGGTTTAACTCATATTGTGGAAGAAAAGGAAAAATGAAAGCTCTAACAATGACATTCATGGTCTAGATAGAAATTAAGATGGACTTGATAGGGCTGAAAGACCAAGAGAAGAGAGGGCTTGACTTTGTAAAGAAAGAGTCAGAAGTTCTTCTTTAGTGTGGTTTTGGTGAGAATTTAAACTGATTTTAAGAAGTTCTTGTCTCATTTGAGAAAAATACTAGCCTAGTAGTGGTTTACACTCAAATTGTAAAAAAAAAAAAAAAAAGAAAGCTTAAGATTTAAGCTTAAGGCATTTGTACCTCTTCTTTAACACAAAAACCTGGAGCCAGAAAGGCCTTTCATAGCCTTCTGAGAGAAGATCTAGTCATTGATGTCAGAGCCACAGAATTCAGATGATTTCCATATCCTTTAGAATCTATTCTTTATATTCAGCTTTAATTTAGGACTATCTTGATTGTCAAAAACAACATATAATTTTTTTCTAACCTATTATAGGCAGTAAGCAGATTATTGTTTATTTGCTTTATTCAAGTGTGGAAGAATGTTAATATTTTGTAAGTTCATGATTTATACTTTGAATTTCAAAGAAAACCATTTGTGGTTAAGCTAATTTTCAGTCCTTAGTAACTAGATCTTAAACTATTGAGCATGCAACTTATTTTATGCACTGCATTTATGTGCTATTTTAGAACAAAAGTAACCATGTCTTAAATACTTGGTTATGTGTATGTCTGTATCTTACTATTCCTTAACATGTAATCCTCTTCATAAATGACTGTCATAGATTGGGAATTTGATTTGGAGAAATGTTCGTCTAGGCCTGTTACACTGAAAAGCATAGGCAGTTTTTAGTAATCTGTGGCTGCCTCTTTACAACCATTAGAGATTTTAAATGTTTTGCTTTTGTCTCAAGTATTTTATGCACTGAGTTAAATGTATTTCTGAGTTAAATCTACATTTCTCGTAGTGTCTTATTATACTCTCTACTCATTTAGTGATCATAAGTACTTAGATTAAAAGAAGTAGCACCAGAATGGATCAGTTAACTACTGGTTCAAAAACTTCTCCAGTTATTCTAATTCATATGCCCACTTATTAAATAGTGACTGAATGAATTGAAACTACTTCAAATTCATCACGTACTTATTACATATTCCCAAGTCATCAGATGTGTGTGTCAGGCTGTGAGAAATGTAGAGGCGCATTCATTAAGTTTAGGCAGAAGCCCACCCCTCCTCCCTAACCTGACCTCAACATTTAGCTGCTGATAATATTTCAGTTCTCTGGGGGTTTTTTGTTTGTTTGTTTTGTTTGGTTTTTGGTATTTTGAGACAGGGCCTCACTATGTAGTTGAGACTGACCTGGAACTCACTATGTAGCCCAGGCTGGTCTTGAGCTCAGTGATCCTCCTGCCTCAGCCTCCTGAGTGCTGGGATTACAGGTGTGCACCACCACACCTGGCGCTCCCTGTATCATTTTATACATATAGGTAATAATGTATGAGAGTACAACTAAACTCTACAGGGCCATACAAATATCCTTCATAAGTTAGCTTTAATTGACTTAGCAAGATCCTGTCTTAATATCAGGCCGGGCTTTAACTTATTATGTACCACAGTGTAGCCTCAAACTCAGCAATCCTCCTGTCTCAGCCTTCCCAGTTCTGAGATTACAGTGAGTGCCACCATGCCCCATGTTTTAGTTTTGTTTGTTGGTAACAGTAGGTCACATGGTATAGTAGAAATTACATGTCCCATCATTTTATCTGAAAATCATTCTTTTAATTGAACAAATTACTTATCAGTACTTACATGTCAGGTTAGAATTTGATGATTTTATTTAGGCTTCTGTTCTGCTTTTCTGTAGTAACTGAGAAAACAGCAAATCCAAATTGGCAATCGTTTATAATTTTCCTTGATGGAACTGTCTTAGTTGGTATTTCTCAGTTCTGGTGATGAGTAAAATAAGAATGATTTCTTTCATGGTACCTAGTTAAGATAAAATAGCCTTCATCATAAAGAACACTAAACAAAATGTAGGTTGGCGGGGCGTGGTGGCACACGCCTGTAATCCCAGCACTCGGGAGGCGGAGGCAGGAGGATCGCTGTGAGTTCGAGACCAGCCTGTGAATTCCAGGTCTGTCTGAACAACATAGTGAGACCCTGTCTCAATCAATAAAATAAAATAAACAAAATGTAGAAGCTGGTGGCCAGGGATTTAGCTGAGTGATTCCACTGCCTGCCTCGCAAGCGCAAGCGCAAGCGCAAGGTCCCTGGTACACCACCACCCCCTCAGTAGAGGCTGGGAAGTTCTTGTAGAGGACAGCTTGCCATTGATAAGCGAAAGAGACAGAATGACCTCCTAGATACTTCCCAGTCCCAGATCTGTGATCAAGAGCCCATAAGAAAAACTGTTTGAATATTGAAAACAGTAGTACAAAATAAGCCCATATAAATAAAATGAAAATTCTTCATATTATAAAAAAGATTATTTATACCTGCAGATAAAGAAATACCAGTCATCTTTTCCCAACCATGTACAAAATTAGTTGGTTACATAGTTTTTGTCATGATCTTGGGGCCAAATTATTTCCATGTTAATTCATTTGTGTGATTTTAAGTAGATAAAAATGTTTTATTTAAGGAAATTTACCATACAACTCTTTAGGACCTCTAGGTATTATTTAAAATTAGTCACCTATTGTATGAGTTTTAAATGTGGCTTATTGATATTCCTTGAGTGCCTATTTTTAAAGTACAGAATAAGCTTCTGCTTTCAGGAATTCATCCTAGTGTTTCAAATGAGAGCTTATGTATTGCAACATTATTTATCTATTTTTGTAGAGAGCTGTTAATCACTTGGTGCCATCCTGTCTGAGTTGTGTGCTTGTGGATTGTCTGCATGAAATCATTTGATATGGCCTCTCTTTTATTTTTAGCCCACCATTCCATGAGTTAAACTTATTTAATAAAAATATTTAGACACCAAAAGCTTACTTGTTTATTACACATATTGTCATACCCTTTTAAAAATAGGTCACTATTTTAAAATATAGGTTAATGTAGCTATGAACTAGAATTCACTTATGCTACCTTTGGCCCAAATCACGTACATAAATCTTTCTCCTTACCTATTTTTAAGCAGGGACTTTGTTATAAAAGGATTAGTCTTTCCATTTTATGTCTTTGTTACATTTCTAGATTTGAAGTTTTCCATGATACTTGGTTTTGACGGGCCTGTCATTTAATGGGACTTTTGTATTATTCTACAGGACTGTTAGCAAGAGTTGTAAACTGGAGTTCACATGCGAAATGTGAGACTGACCTCTTGATCCAGAAGCCAAGAGTCTTGCCAACTAAACCAAAACCTGCTGTTTCCTAAGAATAGAAATTGTCTGCTTAATGATTGGGGTTCAACACAGTACTTATGGTGTCCTCCAGTAATTGGTCAGAATCCTAGATACACATTGGTTTCGTGTGTGCTAGGGGAGGTAAAATGTAAATAACTTCTTCAAAGGTTCATAAAGGGTTTGTAGTATATTAGAAATGCAATACATAGTACCTACTTCCGCCCCTTCATAGAATTTAGCAAATATGGAAAGAAGTATCCAATTTTTGTGTTAACCTACTTGGAAAAGAACATGTATCTTCTAGGTCTCTCAGAATTGGAAACTTGAGTTTATAAACCACAAACTATACTGACAAAAAAATTGAAGGTAAGAAAAATGATAATTAGGATATCTGTGAAGCATGCCATATTTGTAAAATGCTGACCATATTTTTCAACCTGTTAGCTTTGAATTGTTCAAAGTCAAAACAAAATGAGCCTTTGAAGGTCTTCATTTGATGGACAGGGTTAATAATACTTAATAAATTCCTTGTTTCTGGATCCAAGCTGCTTTATATGTAATTCTGCTTTCTTACTCCTTTGCTCATTTTTTAAATCTTTTTCAAGATTTTCAGTGTTTTGATGGATGTAGCTTGTTGGTAAAGTACCCCAGGTTCAATCCCCACTTCACTGTTAAAGCGCCTGTATCACAGGTAGTTTGAAATACTGCTATCAGTAATTATTCATTAAAGCCGCACAGGCGTGTGTAACATCTGATACAAGTGAGTTTTTGGCTGGGAATTTAGTTTAGTGACACCACATCTGCCTTGCAAGCACAACTGCTGAGTTCGATCCCTGGTACCCTGCACCCCCCAAAGTGAGTTTTCACTAGTGAGTTTTGCACTATGCCCTCTCCTACATAGCATTCTGTTGTCTGCGCCGTCTACTCAACCATAGCACAATTGAACCATGAAAAGTATCTAAAAAAAATCACAGGATAGTATTAAAAGGTTACAGTTTTATTCGCTGCGTGTGGTGGCGCACGCCTGTAATCCCAGCACTCAGGAGGCTGCGACAGGAGGATTGCTGTGAGTTCGAGACCAGCCTGGGCTACATAGTGAGTTCCAGGGCAGTCTCAACTACATAGTGAGACCCTCTCTCTAAATAAATAAGTAACTCTACAGTTTTACAGGGCTACATTACTCATTATATAAGGCCACCTTGGGCTGTGGATTGAACACGTCAGGAGGTAAGGTAGCATAAGTGCCTACATATTTAAACTTGGAGTATGGTACAAGGGTAGATAAAATGATCTTTCTAGGTCTTACGGATCTTTTAAAATTACTAAATTGGGGCTGGGATGTAGCTTAGCAGCACAGCCCCTGCCTCACAAGAAGGAGGCCCTGAGTGCATTTCCTGTTACCCACCCCGCAAAAAGTGATGAAATTACTAAATTGAAATGCTGAAATCCAGGCTTTGCAGGAAATGAACTAACACTGAGCATCTTCTACCCTTAAGGAAGGTACACATCCTTATTTATAGATGAGAGAAGGTAATAATCAAGGAGATGAAATAACTTTACCAGCTGATTGAGCAAGAAACACAGACAGTTTAACTTCAAAAATGGAATTTCTGCCTCCAAGAATGACTTCTAAATAAGCAAGTCCTTTGTTGTGGTTTTTCTCTAATATGGTTTTTAGTAAGTTTCCCTCACATCTTCATTCCCCCCACCCCGTTTTGTTTTGGAAACAGGGTCCCTGTAGTGCAGGCTGGCCTTGAGCTTGCTGTGTAGCTCAGGCTGGCCTCAAACTCCCAAGATTCTCCTGCCTCAGTCTTCTGGGTGCTGGGATTACTAAGGAGATTGTCCTAAAAATCACTAGCTATTTGTTGCTTTGTTATATAACAATGACATTCAACCACTCTGTCCAACAATCTCAAATTCTTCTATTTGTACTTATAAATATTTATATATTTAATATGAATCACATTGTTACTCTTCCAGCCATACCGTGGACTTTAAACATTCATCTTTTAGTATAGAAATTAGAATAATAGTCATAAAAAAAGAAAAAAATTTGGCTAGGGATGTAGAGCATTTACCTAGTATGTGTGAGGTCTGGTGTTTAATCTCCAGTGCCAAAAATAACAAAAGTGTTTGGTATGTAATTTTAGAAATTACCCAAGTAGATTATGGAACTGTGGTAAAAAATAAAGCTTTAGAAAAGGTTTTAAAAGCATTTTTGTGTATTTCTAAGTCTGTACTAATTTTATGACTGCTCTTGATTATTGAGAATAATTAACACAGTACAGTGTTACTGTAACTCAAGAATTTCTAACGTTTTTACTCTTAAATTCCAGTTCATTTGCAACATGAAATTTATAGAGTATGCTTAGACGTGGGGAACTTTGGTATTTTTTGGTGACTTGGAAAATTGTGGCTTTGATCTCTGCTGCAAGTAAACATCTGATTTGTCTATAAATATATGGAGCTTAGAGCTTTGAACAGCCCAAGAAGATCATTGATTTGAAAGCTGAAATGAGTGTACATTTTTGACAGCTTATGTTTCTGGAAAAGAAGATAAGGTTTGGATTCAATTTGTTGCTCTGGAAAATCTTGTGTATTAGATAAGAACTGAAAAAACAAGACCTTACAACAGAGATCTCCCTGATTTAGCAGTGATCATTTAGTTCCATAAGTCCTGTGTGCTCACTAAGTGCTACACATGGATGGTTTCAGGATGGCATTAATGTGACAAGCTTAAGGATGCCATGAAAGTTGATTCTACTCAGTATTGGCGGCAGTTTTTGAATAGCCAAATAGCATTGGAACCATTATGAAATGTTTATTTTGATAATTTTAAAAGTAGTATCTTATTGTTCTCTGGACAGCACACCAATGTCTGAAGTGCCTGCTCTCATCTTCAGCCTTTCCTGGTTGCCTTATCAATCCACTGTAAAAATTAATACAGATTGTGTTTTTTATAGCACAAATTATAAGAGGTTTAATGTAAGGGGTTAAAAATCATGAGTCCAAAAGAACATAAAAATAATTGATTATCTTATCACTAATTGATAACGTATTGTCCATTTTCAAATTATTTCTTTTATAGTCTGGGTATTGTCAAACAACTCTAGAATAGTTACACTATTTGTCTTCCCCCAGCAGCATCTAATAGTAACTCTTCTATTATCTTTGTGATATTCTAATTATTGTCTTTTACCTCTTTATATGTTGCTTTATAGTTTTTAATTAACATTTTGAAGTGTGAGTTTCTCTGAGGAAAACTGGAGATTGTTTCTATAAAGCACCAAATTAAAGATATACTAATGTTGTATAGCCTGGATATATTTAGATAGTAGGTCACTAGCCAGTGGGGAGTCAGTTTGTGTTTCGCAGTCAGAATTTGAAAGAGTTAATGGGATAAGAGAAAGATGTGGTATATTTATACAGGGAAGAAATGAGGTATTACTTGTGTGCTAGGTAAGAAATTAATGACATATCTTCAAGAGAGAAAAAGCCAGTGAAATAATGGGGTTCCACTGAGTGTTTAGACAAGTGGATGAAAGGGGAAGCTACATTTATTGTTGTAATGACATGAGAGACCAGATAGGAATTTTGTTTTAGGGAATCTGGCCTAACATCTTATGAAAAAAGTGGCATCTGAGACAGTATTAAAGTGTATTTGAAGATGATTGGTCAAACTTGTTATTGCTTGGTATAGAAAATTTAAGAAAAAAAATGTATAGGGCCAGGGAAGCTTAGTGATGTTGCTGCCTGCCTCGCAAGTGCAAGGTCCCAAGTTTTATCCCCGGTACCAAAAAAAAAAAAGAAAGAAAAAAAATGTGTAAATGGTATAGTATTGTTGTTGTGATCGTGGAAAAGTGGAAATAATTTATTTGGGAAAGGAAAAATGAGTATTTTCACTTTCAGTTGTCTAAAATACTAAATTTATTCCATCTGAGTTTTTGTTGTGTTGAGACTTTGGACACTAGTCAGAGAATGGGTCTCCCTTTTTCTGTACCCTCATCACTCCACATTGGTGACTTTGCCTATAGTTGATATCAAGAGCGTTCATTAAATAATTGTATAAATGAAAGACTGTAGATTATTGAAGATAATTTCAGCTTCTATTGTTTTACTAAGGAGATTATAAGCAATATCCCTCACCCCCCACTCTCTTGCTGTCTCTTTGTAGTGCTGAGGATTGAATCCAGGACCTTGCACGTGCCAAGGGCAAGCAGCGTACCACTGTGCTATACTGACTTCTTTACACAAAATTAGGAATCTCTTTTTAGTATCCTTTTTTTTTTTTTTTTTTTTTTTTTTTTTTTGTCTGAAGTCTCAACGTTTTGGCTAGGTGAGGTATTACTGCTATTCATTGTCTTGGGAGCTTTTTGTTGTGTGTGGTCTTTTGTTTTATTTTGTTGAGACAGGGTCTTGCTAAATAGTTCAGCCTAGCCTTGAATTCACTATGTAGCCCAGGATGGCCTGGAACTCATAGCAATCCTGCCTCAACCTCTAGAGTGCTGATAATACAAGCACCACACCTGGCATTGTGTATGTTTTTGGTGGTACTGGAGATTCAACCTAGGGCTTTTGCACTGAGCTACTTCCCAGCACTTTTTTTTCCCCCCAATTTAATTTTGAGATAGGGTCTCACTGAATTGCTTGTGCTGGACTTAGACTTGGGCCCTTACCGCATTGGCCTCTCAGAGTGCTAGAATTACAGGGATGTGCCACCATGTCTGGCCTGGGAGCTTTAAAAATAATAGCATAGTGCTTAGTTATCTGACATGGCAAATTGTTGAGATATAAAATCTGATTATGAACAAATTTTGTTGTTAATTTAAGCCTGAGTTATAGAATCTATTTTGTTATTTAATAGTTTCACAAATCTTCCTTTCCTTTCAGATGGATCTTCAAGAGTAAAAGGGTTCTTTTACTATTTATATTTTAGTTCCCACAAAGTCTATTGAATTGCACTTAGTCTTTGTTTTTTTTATTTTTATTTTTTTTTAAGGTATTGGGGATTGAACCCAGGGCCTTAGTTAGCACTGAGCTACATCATCAGTCCTTGTTATTTTATTTTGAGAGAGGGTCTCGCTAAGTTGCCCAGCTAGGTTCAAATTTATGATCCTCCTGCCTCATCTTTCAAGAATACTGGGATTGCAGACATGTGTCACCATGCCTGGTTTACTCTAAATGGTTTCACTCTTAATGGCTTAGAATTCCATTTAGGACATGTTTCTTTGCTTATTATTTTTTTCAGTGCTGGGAATCAAACTCAGGGTTTGATACATGGTAGGTGAGTACTCTTACCTACTGGCACGTGCCAGTTTACTTAATAATTAAGTAGGAGTTTCACAGGACAGTGCACCCAATCCTTTACTCTGCACTGCTTAATATAGTACTTTGCCTTGTACTCAAATCCATTATTTTCAGAATCAAGATTATGCCTTTTGTAATGTGAAATAAGCCAGAAGCCTTTACCTAAAGACAGCATATCTCATTCTTTCTTGACTGTTCACAAGGCTGTCTATCTCTCATTTTAGTTTTGTGGTTAGAGTTTATTGTCTGTGTGCCTTAATTTATCAGGAATTTCTTCTGTCTCATTGCTTGCCATACTTGTTTGTAGCTGCCAGAGCCCCCATCTTCCAGTGGAAACAAATGGGTTTATGAAGTCAACTGACATTGCATAGAGTTCATGATTTTCTTTGAATATTCCTTATATTTACCAAGTTATAAACATTAACTTTCTTTGAATTCATCTGGTTTGAATTCTTGGAAGATGAGATTTAAAATGTGATTTGGTAGCATGTGTAGAAGCATTTTTACCAGATCTTGTGCTGTGAAGGAAAAAGGCTGCATTTTAAAAAATTGTAATATATACATACATAACATAAAATTTACTTTTTTTTTTTTTTTTTTTTTTTTTTTTTTCTGGGGTCAAGGGATCCAACTGGGGTCCTTGTGCTTGCAAAGCAGGCAGCGGAACCACTGAGCTAAATCCCCTGCCCCAAAATTTACATTTTAATCATTTAAAAATATGCAATTCAGTTCAAGTACATTTACAATGTTATCTATGCATCATGAATATCCACTTCCAGAAATTGATTCATCGTCCGAAATAGAAACTCTGTACTTAATAATTTCTCATCTACCTCTTCCTCTAGCCTTTGGTAACATATTGTCTGTATTAATTTTCCTGTTGTCGGTACCTATTGCAAGTAGGGTAATAGTATTTGCCCTTTTCTTTAATAGACTTTCATTGCCTTTTGACTAAATTCCATTATATGTGAGTGCTACATTTTATCTGTTGATGGACACTTGAATTGTTTCCACCGTTGGCTTCTATGAAGAATGCCTCTATGAGCTTTGAGTTTCTGCTTTTCGTTCTTTTGGGTATACATCTAGAAATGAGATTGCTGGATCATGTAATAATTTATGTTAATTCTTTGAGGAACTGCTAAATTGTTTTCTACAATTGCTACACTGTTTTACATTCCAACAATGTACAGAGGTTACAATTACTTAAAATCCTTGCCAGCTCTTATTTTCCACATTTTTTGATTGGTAGGTATTCATGAGTGTTAGCTAATGGTTTTTTGTTTGTTTAGGGTGTGTGTGTTTCTATGATTCTGCGTGAGTGGTGTAGGGGATCAAACCCAGGTTTGATACAGGCTAGGTAAGCACTGACCTCCCTACCCCTATTTATGGTTTAAATTTGCATTTCTCCAGTGGTTATAATAATAATGATCTTGAGCATCTTTTTGTGTGCCTATTGGCCATTTGTGTATCTTTGCAGAAACATCTATTCAGGTTCTTTACATTTTAAACTAAATCTAGTAATCATTGTGAAAATGTTTGTTTGTTTTGATACTGGGGAGTGAATTTGGGACCTTGTGCTTTCAAGGCAGGTGGCAGCCCCACTGAGCTAAATCCCTGGCCCCATTGTGAAACTCTTTATTTTTCTCTATGTGATCTGTGAGGAATTTTGAATCTGTAAAGCTTACTCAGAAAATGCCCTCATGTCTCAGACATCTCAATAGACACATCATAGTTTTGCTATATTTTTGTAATTAAAGGGAAACTGAACAATCTCTCTGAAATAGAGTAGTCTCCTTTTGTCTGTGGGAATACATTGTAAGGCCCTCAGTGGATGCCTGAAGCTATGAATAATATCAAAACCTATATATTATATGCTTTTTTCCTCTACATGCGTACCTATCATAAAGTTTTATAAATTAGGCACAGTAAGAGCTTACCTATAACTAATAATTATAACAATATATTTTATCATAGTAATAACATACTGTAATATTAGATGAGTATAATCTCTCAAAATATCTCATTCTGTACTTACCCTTGAATGTGATGTGAGATGATACAGTGCTCATGTAGCTCATCCACTGCCACCAGGGATCAAACACAGGACCTTGCACTGAGCTAAATCCCTAGCCCTGATGCACATTGCTCAAGTAGCAGGGTAATGAAGTGGTAGGTAAATAGTGTAGGCATTTTCACATACTGTTAGGCTACTACAGTAGTCCCTCTTTATCTATGGTTTTGCTTTTTGTTGTTTCAGTTACCTATGATCAACTCCAGTCTAAAATTAGTAAATACATATTCTAGAAGTATATAACTTGTTTTAATTTGCATGATATTCTAAGTAGTATAAAGAAATCTCTTGCTGCCTCAACTCCTTCCTGCCCCAGATACCAGTTGTGCCTTTGTTCAGTGTAAACATGCTGTATATGCTACCTGTCCATTAGTCAGCTAGCTCTCTCAGATAAGAGAGAACTGCCATACTGACCTTAGCATGGGTCAGAAAGGAAGATCATTGAGCCAGCCATCCTCATGCTGGATTATCTCAGGTGAGTGAAACTGCAAGGAAACCATTGAAAATCATGTAAAGTGAAACTGCAGATGAGGGGTTAATGGATATTCTGGTTTAGTTTTGTTTTTTCATACCTAGTCAATGCCTTGAACTTGTTATTTTGTAGCCTGGCTTAGTTAATATAAGAGAGTAAAAGAGTTTGCTTATGAAAGTTGATAGTCTAGTTAATAAGAAAAGCTATACAAAACAATTGTTCCATAGTAGGCTTAGAATTATTTGAAACTGCAGTGTTTCTGCTCATCTTTGTTTCTCCTGTACCTGATACTATACTTAATGTTAGGAAATAAGATTTAATAATTGTATAAGTAACACTGTAAGTACTATGATTATTTTTTGGGAGAAGAAAAACTGACCAAAAGTCATTAAATAGGTTTTATGAGATTGGTGGAAGAGATTTTAGATCTTTTTTTATTTGGAGACAAGATCTCACCATGTAATTCAGGCTGGCCTTCAACTCACTATTGTAGCCCGGGTGTGCCTTGAATTCGTAGCAGTCCTCCTGTCTCAGCCTCCCAAGTGCTGGAATTGTAGGAGTGCACCAACACATTCAACCAAGATTTCAGATCTTTTATGCTTCTTATGCATTTGATTTTCTCATGGCTTTTGCATGGTTTTGAAGATTGCTTGAATTAGTAGTTTTTTTTTTTCTTTCACTGCCCTCCCTTCCCTTTGTCAAACACAGAAACTTGTGTCCTTATTTGGACATCTGTGATTATGTAAGAATAAGTTCAGTTTTATCATTTTCCTAATTTATGGTATGGTGGGTTAAGATTTCAGAAATCTAGGGCCTGGGATTTAGCTCAGTGGTTCCACTGCCTGCCTCACAAGCCCAAGGACAGTTCAGTTCCCTGGTGCCAAAAAAAAAAAAAGATTTTTGAAATCTTAAGACATTCTTCTAACAAGTATTGGAATTTCTGCCTGATGCCACTTGGTTGATCACATAAAAACTTGATAAAGATGTGTTTCTACTTTAAGCATCTGATGTGATAATATAATAGAGATCAGTTTAGCCTAGTGCTGATAAAGCTGTCTGGTTGTTTGTTACCTGTTTTCTCTGGCTTAATATTTATTTTGGTGTACTATTTTTTTTAATAATGCCTCACAACTTCATAGTTACATAAATCTATAGGAAGAGTTCATGAATGTCTTAGAAACATTTATGAATGTATGTTATTCATGGAGAGTTCTTGGCCTTAATGAGCTTATAGTATAGTGGCCATTAAAGGACATGTATATATAATCCTTTGATCAGCGTAATGATAGCTGTTTAATGCATTTCCATGAAAATGAAATGGGGAGCGTTTGATCTCTTAGGGGCTGAGTGGACATTTGAGCTGGCGTCAAAGACTTGATAAGACCAGGGGAGGAAGAATAATTAAAGGCAGAAATACCATATAAATAGTAGTGATCCATGGCTGAAGTTTCCTTCAGTTGTGAAAGATTTTTTTTTTTTTTTTTTTTTTATCTTTTGCAGTACTAGGGACTGAGCCCAGTACCTCTGTACTCACCTACATTTCCAGAACTAACTTTCTTGCTTGCTTGCTTGTTTTTTTGAGACAGGGTCTTGCTCTGTAGTCCATGGCAATCCTCTGCCTCAACCTCCTGAGTGCTGGGATTGATTACAGGCAATTCACCACCATGCCCACCTGATCTTGTTATTTTTATGGTGAAAGAGGGTCTTGCTGACTTGCCTACATTGGGCTTGAATTTGCCATCAGCCCCCCAGAGTACTGGGATTGCAAGCATGTTCCACCATGGCTGGCAAGGATATTTTATATTTTGAGTTTAGAGTGTTCATTTCTAAATGTGATTTAATCATATCTACACTGAACTTCATCTTTATTAGCTGAGAGTTTGCAATTTCAGTTAGGCCTAAACTTTGTTCTATCCCTTACGCCATTGTAATAGCTCATCTTTGTATAGCAGTTAAGTTGTGAGTCTTAAGCAATAGTGACCAAAACTTTCTGCAGGATCATGGTTATGAATAACTTTGTTGTTTTTGGAGTCTTGCTATGTATTCTAGGCTGTCCTTGAACTCACTGTGTAATCTAGGCTGGCTTTGGACTCATGGTAATCCTTCTGCCTCAGCCTCTTAGATTACCATTATACATTACCACATTCAGTTCAGATATGAGTAGTTCATAATACAAAAAAGTTACCATGAACCTCACCACTCTATTGTTCTTCCCTGCTGGAATTGTAGTAGACAAAATATATTACAAAAATTCTTTTAATGTTTATTTTAGATACAGTATTGTATACAGCTTTCTGAGTGCTGGGATTACTGGCATGTACCAGTTCTTATCAAAACTTTAATGGAAGGCCCTTGTCCTCCTCTCCTCTTCATTTTCCGTTTTTTCCTTCTCTCCTTCATTCCCTCCCCTCCTGCAGTTGCTGGGGTATGAGATCCAGGAAAACATACACACACACACACACACACACACACACACACACACACACACACACGGTGCGGGGGGGATTACAGGTGTGCACCACCATGCCTAGCTTTTCTTCTCTGTTTAAAGATACAAAGAAATCTTTATAATTCTTAGGTATTTTGATGCATTGTTAGAGAATGTTATTTTCTGTGTATATTAAAATGTGAATTAGAAGTTTAATGAGTTCAAGAGAAACAGTTCCTTCAGAAACCCTTTTTTAGTCATTTACATAGAATTTTAAAGAGAATTCTAGGGAAACTGAAATTTTACTCTTTCAATATACTTTTTCCTATCTAATGAACTAACTTTCCCTCCCTCCCTCCCGCTTTAGAGTCCCAGAACTTGGTTTCATAGGTTTTGAGCTTTTCTGGATGTTTGGCATCTTCATGGGAGACTTGAGAAGTGCCCTGTACATATAAAGGAACTCCTCTAAAAAGAAGGAAAAATTACAAGAACTAGAAACCTGTGAAATTACCCTTTGATCAATGCCTTGTGTGATACAGAGGATCCGTCCTGGTGGGGTGGTTCTCTAATAGATTGAGGCCATCCCTAAATGATCGGATTACTTAGTGTTTACAGTATGACCTTTTTATTAATTTGTTTGTTTGTTTGAGGTGATCCTCAAACTCTGCAACCCTCCTGCCTCAGTCTCCTGAGTTCATTACAGGGGTGTTGTGCAACCACATCCATCTATTCATTTCTTTTTAATGACCACAGCTATATTTATAACACTTTCTGCCATTTATCTATAAAAGTCCCCTTCAAAAAAGTGTTAATATATTTTATAGTATAAGTGAATTTTGTAGTCATTTACTTGAAAGGGTCAAAGTGGAAAGCTGTAATTTCACTTGTGACAAGTTTACATCTCAGTGGTAGATGACAAAAAAGCAAGTTGAATCCTGGTTTCCAGCCAGAGGAATTGTTCTGATTCTGGTGAACTAGGAACTTTACAGAATAATTTTTATTCCCTTTTCGCCATTAATGCATAAAACTCAGAAAAAACAAGTTACACATTAAATCTATTTATAATTTAGGGTTGATGATTTATATAAGTGGCTGGCCCCTTTTTTTCCCTTCCCCTTTTTCTTTCTTTTGCTCTTTGTCGTTTTAAAGGCAACATGAAATGATCATCCAAAAATTCAGTGGTTGGAAGAATGGTGTGTGACTATTTGGCCATTACTGAAATAATTCTACTACCCCTTTCCTCACATAAAATACAAGGATCTAGTAAACCACCATAGTGTTTGTAATAGTCCTCTATATTTAAAATTAATTCATTTATTTAATATCACCAGTATCTTTAAAATAGCTAAATATTTCCATTATTTTTTTAAAAATTGTTATTATTTTGTTATACCCTGATGCATTGGTAACAGTAGAAAAACTTGATTATAGCCAGAAATATATATTTATTTATTTATTTATTTATTTATTTATTTATTTATTTACTCTTGTTGAGTTTATTGGTATATTTTAGGTATACAGTACAGTTACATTCATCATTGGGATCTTGTACCTTTACATGACAGGTCTTGGTTCTTATTTTTTCCCCTTACCCCTGCCCTTTCTTCACCCCGTCCTCCCTTCCCTATTTTAAAATACTTTATTTCCATTTGTTCATTTTCTCAAATTTTTTCTTTTCCCTTATTAGCCTTCCCCTACATCTTTAGCCCTTTTCTTCCTATATCACATTATCAATTATCTCATTAGGATCTTATGCACCATTATAGATTTTCACACCAGAGAAACTATTTGGTATTTATACATGTGTGACTTATTTCACTTAGGAGTATATCCTCAATATGTATCCATTTTCCTATGAATGAATCTAATTTCTTATTCTTTATGGCTGAGTAGTATTCCATTTTATAGAAAAACCACATCATCTTTATCCAGTCTCCAATTGATGGGAAAATGGGCTGTTTCCAAGTTTATAGGTGCACATATATCACTGTGATATAATTCTTTTTTTTTCTTTTGGGAAGATACCCAGCAGAGGGATGGCGGGGACAAATGGAACCTCTAATCCCAGCTCTTTGAGGTATCTCCATATTGATTTCCATAGTGGTTGCACCAGTCTGCACTCCCACCAACAGTGGAGAAGGATTCCTTTCTCCCCACAACCCCGCCAACATTTGTTATTGTGTGATTTCTTGATAGCAGCCATTCTTTGTGGGGTGAGGTGGAATCTCATTGTTGTTTTCATCTGCACCTCTCGAATGACCAGTGATGTGGAGTATTTTTTCATATATTTACTTGCTGCTTTTACTCCTTTGTCTGAGAAATGTTCATTTCAGACACCCATTTTTGAATAGGGTCTTTATATTTGGGGGGCACTGATTGTTTTAAGTTCTTTATGTATTCTAGATAGTCCTTTGTCTGAGGAGCAGCTGGTAAAAGTTTTTTCCCACATTGTAGGTTGTCTCTTAGTTCTGTTGATGGTTTCTTTTGCAGTGCAAAAGCGCTTTAATAAGATGAGATCCCAGCTGTTGATTCTTTCTGCTAGTTCCCATGCTACTGAGGATTTGTTCATAAAGTCTTTTCCTATGCCAATGTCTGCAAGAGTTCTGCCTAACTTATCTTCCAGCAAATTTAGTGTCTCTTTTTTAACATTTAGATCTTTAATCCATTTGGATTTTAGTTTAGTGCATGGTGGAAGATAAGTGTCTAGTTTTAATCTTTGGCAGGTTGAAATCCAGTTTTTCCAACACCATTTATTAAAGAGGCTATACCCAGAAATATTTAATGGATATAGTTCCAGGCTTGTAACTAAATTTGAGTCTAGAGGCTGACTTGTGTTGACGTCAGATACAACTGTATTTACATTAAAACGGCTGTATAGATGAATGCTTTGTTGAATCACACTAGGCAGTATTTGTTCTTCATATAGCATAGCTGCTAAAAGCTGAGCACCAGAATAGTTCAATAACTTGACTCAGATTGGGTTCTTAAATCTATTCTTTCCACCTGTATCTTGTCTCTTGTAATTGTCAAGGTCTTGTAAAAACTTCTGTGGTTTTTGTAGTACCTGGGATCGAACTTAGGACCTTTTGCTTGTCAGGCAGGTGTAGCACCACTGAGCTATATTATATCACCGGCCCATATCAGACTTTTAAAGTTAGCAAATAACATCCCTTAAATTGTTACCTAATAATGAAACATTAAAATAAAGTGGATTTTATATACCATTTAATGAGTAGTTAAAACAAACTTAAGACTTTACACTTAGTATTTATTTAAAAATGATCTCGATAATTTGATATGTATTGTTTCATCCTAAACAATGTTGTATGGAATATGTAAAAAAGTTCATTGTTTTTAAGTTTTAGGGTCTCCCTAAGTTTCCTTGTTAGTAGCTTTGATATGTACCTTTTTAGATGACTTGAGACATTTTATGGTGTCATCTAGTTATTCTTGAAAGTAAATGGTAAAGAAAATGTGTAGGAATCATTCCCTGTTTATTTTTATCAAAATGAGTAGGGGTGGGTGCCAGTAAGTATTTATGTTAAAAATTCCGTATATACTTTAGTTTGGTGTGGGCCATTTGCCTTCTTGCCTAGAAATGTTTAGTATGGATTTTCTTGACTATCTTTCTGATGATTTACCATTTGGGAATTCTTTCCCAACCTGTTTGACTCATCCTGACCTGCTAAAACTGTGGTGTATTTCTAATGGTTGAAAACTTGAATATAGTCATAAATATATAATGAGGATGGTTCCAGGTCATTTGCTAAATATTATTCCCTTGTTGTAGACATGAGCCAACAGACTGAACAGGTCCTTATTTGGAAGCCGCTGGTCTCTGATGTAGCCACAGATTCTGATTGTAGTATTATTTGACTGCCTAAACCTGTTTTCTTTCCTTATCTTTGCATGGCATGGCAAATGAGGTCAGAGATGCTAAACACAATTGTGTCCTCATCTTCACAGCTTCTTTCTCCTGCCTCTAGACTGACACTTGTAAAATGAAAAACTAATACTGTTAAAGCTTTTGACCTGTTTAAAAAAATTCACTTCTTCTTGCCACATGACACACAGTAGTTCCATTTAAACTGTTTGCTCAGAACTATGAGTGTAAGCAAAACAATGGGCTGTGACAACCCATCTTTTGAAGTGGTTGAATTCCCAGTTTGGCTCTTTTGGGTAAATAAATATCTTTTTGTATTTTGTGGGTCTCAGATTATGAGAGAATGAATTGCTGGGTCTGCTCTCCAGTTTTATTGTTTGTAAAAATACTCAAGGGCAATAGGAAGCAGAAAGACAGATTTTTTTTCAGGTGGTAAGGGGATCAAGAGATGTAGGTAGGGGGAGAGAAAGGGCATGAAAAAGGAATTTAAGATGTGTTTTATATATGTACCAACTCACACAAGAACTGTAAGAAAAATTCAGAAGCTCGTAAGTCTTATAGATTTTGTTAGCAGGGGAAGCAGATAGGGTGCTGGGGATAAAACCTGGGACTTAATGATCTCCTAACCCCCTTTCAGGGAATTATGATGCAACTTGTTTGAGGACCACATTTTAAATCACATTTATGGTAGATTTTCTGAGACTCAGTTTCTCAGAACTGTTTTGTGTGTGTGTGCGTGAGAGAGAGAGAGAGAGATTTCCATTGCTGTGACCAAGCACCCAAGAATGTCAACTTAGAAGAAAAAGTTTATTTCGGCTAGTAGTTTCAAAGATTTCCCATGGTCTACTGTCTCTGAGCCAGAAACATTATAATGTAAGGGCATGGTAGAGAATGATTTCTTGTGGCAGTCAGGAAGCAGAGGAAGACTGCTAGAGGAAGGAGCCAGGCGCCAAATTTGGTTCCCAAGGTCATTTCATCAGGACTCAGGCACACCCAGAAATGTTCTTTATGCTTTACTGATCTCCTAGGCTCTCTAAAGCCAATCAAGTTGATAATCATTCTTAACCTTCAGAGTTTGTTTCTCTGTTTTTAGTTTTGTCATTTAAAAAAAGTTTCCTGCTAGGTTGACTGACAAAAGGGGAGCTAAATAGGTCTTACTCCAGGGAATTGAGAAGCTTGAATTTTGGTTTTTGTTCTTGAATCGTACTATGATGACATCATTTTCTGTATCATAAAAGGACAGCACAAATACAGTTTGAGGGAAAAATGATTTTATCATTGTGGCATTATGAAATGAATGTTGCTGAACATAACTTCAGATAAAAGCCATTTAGGTTTGAGATTGAGAGCACATTGTGTACACTTGAGTTTCGGTGTTCTTAGCACTGCTGCATCTTCATTTCTTCCTTAGAGAATAATTGTTCCCAAGAGGAGATGTATAGAAGCATGTCACTCACTCTTACAGGGCAACGTGGTGAAATTGTGTTTAAATTGATTTCCTACTTGTGTTCTAGCATTAATTTTATTCAGTTTAAGGCCATAGAGTCAGATTGCACCATGGCATTCATTTTCAAAGTATAATTGACACATTTGCTTTTATTTTTGTCCACACGTAGCAGTAGTTCATTTATTTGAATCTCAATCTAAGATTTTAATTCTGGTGATATAAATTATTTCATCCTTATTGAGGAGTTAATACAATGCACATAATACTGTTGTATCTCTGAACTTCTGAGAGTTCTAAAAATAATCCATGATAGACATATACAAATATAAAAAACGTATGGTTGTGGCTTAGGAAATGTAGCTCATAGAAGAATTAGATAGAACAATGTATCATTGTTCCTAGAGCCAGTTAAGCATGTAGGTTTAGGTGGTTTCAGAACAGCCCCTAGAATGTGAGTCTATTAATAATACTTGCACAGCAAACATGAGCTTGATAAGTAAGCAGTAAATCTTGGGGTGACTGCCCATTCCCATACTACCATCATAGTATTTTGAGGGCCTGATAGCCATAACAGAAGTTTAAAATTAAAGTGTTCTTCATACCCATTTTGTATTATTCACGGTTTTCCAGTTTTCCTAAAAGTCAAGTCATCTTAATAAAAACAGACTTTAAGTCCAGGGATTTAGCGCAGTGGCACCATGCCTGCCTCATAGGCATAAGGTCCTGAGTTCAGTCCCCAGTACCACAAAAAGAAAAACTGACTTTAACTTGGTCACTCATTAGATACAGTACTTAGCGATTTCTGATCCTGCATACATGTAAATACAAATTTTCACACTTTTTGTCTGGGATGAAGGTGATTTGTTTGCTCAGATGTCATTAGCATAAAAATAGCACAGGTTTCTGTCATTTTATCTTTTTATACTTTTATTGGGAAAAATTCAGGGCTTCAGAAATACCCATAACATAGCTACATTCTCATTCTACGCAGCAGCAAAGAAGAGTTCACAAAAGAAATTGTATTGATGTCTTTGCAGGTCACTCTTTCTAAAGTTCCCCTCCCCCTGTTTTTTCTCTAGCAAAGAATGAAGTCTTAAAGATGTACCATAACCATGTTAGGAGCTTAAACACTTGCTGACTACATTTTAAGATGTTTTATTCATGATTGTAGGTTACATCTAATTTGAGCCAACTAACATCCCAGAACATTGTAGGTGGTTATGCAGTGGAATAGATAGTTAAAGATAATGTTACTGGAATTTTGTAGAAAGGAGGTTTTACATGCTTTTTTAGTTTAGAAGGAAAACATTTTCAAAAGTAGATTATGAAAAGGGGATAAAACAGATTAAAACAACTTCATTTTTACTAGTATTAGTTGGAAATCTTAATTATACAGAATGCATCATTTTATAAATTGAGAATTTGAGAGAACCCATTACATACACCTTAAATTATTAGTTTTGTTTTCTTTATGTGATACTGATATTTAAACCTTATAATTTTTTGTGTACATTTAATATTTACCCTCTGTTGTTTTATTCATCCTTAAAACTGTATGTGATCAAGTCTCAAGGGTCTAAGGCAGTGCTTTTCAAACTGCATATCTTCATTGTGAGTTGACGGAACCTGAGGTTTGGGGGTGCTGCAGGCTCCCAGATGTTGTCAGTGCTGCACCCAAGGCCTATGTTGTTGAGCAAAAGGGATATAAGGGAATTGTAAGTTACTCATTCCTTGAGCTTTCTAAACTTTGTTGCTCTCTCAGCATTGACAGTAGTAATCAGTATATTTATTTTACTAATCTTTAGTTTGCTGGTGCTTGGAGAAATTAGCAGCATAAAGCTTATCCTAAAATTTGAGAATAGATGTAAGAAAGTGCTAATTATTTTTGTATTACTCAAACCCATTTCCTATTGTGTTGCTCACTCTCACATATGTAGAGTTTTGAAACATACAAACAAGAATTTGAAGTGTTGAATTTATTGTGATAGACTTTGGCTATTACTTAAAAAGATGTTTTTTATTCCTTGTCTTGATTTAGGTTGTTAAGAGTTGATTATCTCGTGGCTTAATTAAGAAATATTTATTTGTACAGGGAGGTTCCCAACAGTTCATATTTTGACATTTGGCTACAGAGATTTTTTTCTCAAATTATTTTACTGCTTTTCTTTTAGGAGCCATTATGTCTGCATTTGCTAATTTCTTTTTCTAGTTCATTCTTAGCTCTAAGCTGATAGCTCTGTGTAGGAACATTTTGGTTTTCGTTTGTGTTCTCTACCTCAAAACCTATATACTGTCTACCCACTACATCTTTTTATCACCTAGTGTACTAGGTGAAAACCAAACTCCTTTTAAACTCCTAAAGCCCTGGATCTGTCATTCTTTCTCTCTCTCTCTTTTTTTTTTTTTTTTTTTTTTTTTTTGAGACAGGTTCTCACTATGTAGTTGAGACTGACCTGGAACTAACTACGTAGCCCAGGCTGGTCTCTTTAACTCACAACAATCCTCCTGCCTCAGCCTCCTAAAGTGCTGGGATTATAGGCATGCACCACCATGCCCAGCTTGTCATTCTTAGTTGAACTCTTAGCTTGTTCTTAAATATGTTTTGACCTATCTACCATGAAGTTTTTTCTGTATTAAATATTGGGGTAGCAAAAGAAAAAAAGGTTGGGAAAATAGTTTGAGGGCCTAGTTGCGTTTATAGATGCTATTGAATTTAATCCTTATAATGCTGGGAAATTAAGCAAACAAATCAGTCCCATTTTTGTGAAGATGTAGAAGATTGGTAAAACTTGGCTATACAATCCAGATTGCCTTCAGTCGAGCTGGTTTTTGTTTCTGTTTTGTTTTTGCTTTTTTGTTTTTTTGTATGAGGGTCAAACTTAGGACCTTGTGCTTGCCAGGCAGGCAGCAGAACCACAGAGCTAACTAACTCCCTGGTGATTTTAATATACTGTATGTCAGTCCTTTTCACAGAGGAGGTTTTTAAGAGGAGTCATCTCAGTCTTTAAAAAATTAAGTTATCCCAGCAGTCAGGAGGCTGAGGCAGGAGGCTTGCTCCAGTTCCAGGACAGCCTGGGTTACATCATAGTTCAAGTTCTGTCTCAAAAAAAAAAAAAAAAGAAG
>NW_022900928.1:51415947-51445827 GCF_012274545.1 Fukomys damarensis
AAATTAAGTGTTGTGGGCCAGTTGGGGAAAGGTTTTCTAAGGAGGAACTGTAGTAGCCTCAAGAAATATATTGGTGTTTCAGAAGAATCAAAGAATGGTATGGATTTACATGAAGGAGTTTTCTATTGTATCACTTTGTCTAAGCCTAACTTTTCAAAGTTAAAAATAGAACATAATTAGATTAGTTCAGTTGACCTTCCTACAGGAAAATAAATCTGAAATTCTGTATCTTCAAGATATGTAAATAAATTATTTGCTGTTATTTTGGTAAGGAGAAAGCAATTGGATTTTTGACCAAGATATAAACCCTGTGATCTCATTGCAGAGTAGCTAAGGCTGGGAAGCAATGAACTTGTGAAATTTATGTAGCTTTGAACAAGTTTGTGCCAGAATCATTGTCACCTGCTGGCTTGTGTATCTTTTCATGGGTAATATAATATTTCAAAATGGATGACTTCACAAAATGTAAAGAAATCCATAAAAGGGTAGAAAGGGTAGAAGTGAAATATTGGAAAAATAACTTTTTGCATATTTCATTAATTAAGTGTACTAATAGTATACAGAGTTGCACAGTTTAAATTTTGGGGGCGGGTACTGGGGATTGAACTCGGGTCCTTGCGCTTGCGAGGCAGACAGCAGAACCACTGAGCTAATCCCTGGCCCCTGATATCTTCTTAAATTATGTAATCTTGTGAAACTCACACCTGTACCTTAAACATTTAAAGATTCTGACTTTAGGAGGAATAACAGTGTTACTGTTACCACCATCACATTGTTGCGGAAACATGAGCACATTAAGTGCTACCTGGAGTCTTACCTCCCCAGAACTAGACATCAGCCGTGGGAATGATGTTGTTACATTCTTTCATGGCTCACTTGTAAGAGTTAAGAGTTGGGAGAAAGTCACTTAAAAAAAGGGAAGAGGCTTGTGAGTATAGCTCATGAACTCCAGCCCAGCACATGGAAGGCCCTGGGGGTTGGGGATGGGGACCTACAGTTTGTTACATGTGGAGGATTGAAATGGTGGGGGAATAAACCATTACTGGGCTTGATGAAGACTTGATCTTTGGAATAAGGTATTTTAGAGAAACTTGAACAAAGTATTGCCTATATTGTCTAGACCTGACCAAATGCTAGTGCTGCTACTACCGTGTAGTTAGGCGGGTGGGGTGGGTGCTGATAAGAGAAATTATATATTCCACTAAGTAAACATTTTTCTTCACATTTGTATTTGGTCTGTAATAATTTGAAAGTGAGACTGCCATTGTTACTCCTAAATATATAAACCCTTCTACTTTATTTGATTTTTTACTTGCTAAAGAAATAAGACCCATAGGATAATACTTAGGGCCAATTCCAAGTCAGAGTCCATTATCCTTTCTTGTTAATAAGATGATATTGATGAGATAGCATTCTAGTTTCATTTCAGAATAGTGACACACAGAATGTTATATCTTTACTGTTTATATGGTTATCATGGATGATTCAAAAAGAAACAACTCAGCTTTGAAATTTAAACAGCTATAAAAAATTATTTTGGAGGTTTCTTTAAAAAAATTAACCCTTTCTCTGTCTCCCCTTTTTCAAAATAGGAGTTCCTGATTGATAATAAGATCTTAGCAGAGTTCTAATCTATTTGTTATCATCTAGAAATAAACAGTCAAAAATTTTGACAGTTTTTTCCAAACACTTGCACTGCATACTGCTGTATTTTTTTAAAACAGCCTTGTACTATATATACTGTTTTACAGCCTACTTATAAAAACTATATTATGAATATGTTATTAAATATTCTAAAATATTATTGGTGCATAGTAGTACATATGTAACCACATTTATTTAACCAGTGCTCTATCATTGATTGTTATCTGGTTTTCAGACTTTGCTATCAAAAGTGATAGTGAAGAGAACTTCATGAATCAATTTTTGAGTTTATTTCAGAATAATTGTTTAGATGGTTTATTTGTATAATGATATCTTCAGTGTTGATTTCTCTGAAACAATGAAACTTGGCATTTAGAACATGTTTTATTAAATGTTTATTGAAAGCCTGTATACCAGATAGATATTAAGATGCCTTGTAGTTTTGTATTTCATAAGGTCTTAAGCTGTTTTCAGCCCCAGTTTTATGTAGAAATCTAAATGCATACTATGTTTTGCAGTAAGTTACCAATATGTAGAAATGGTTGCTGCGTGCAGTGACCTGTGCCTGTGTTCCCAAAAGCTTGGGAGGCTGGGATAGGAGGATCCCAAGTTCAAGACCAACTTAAGGATACCTTTTCTCAAAATAATTAATAAAAGGGCTAGAGATTTAGCTCAGTGGTGCTGCCACCTGCTTCACCAGCCCAAGGCCCTGAGTTCAATCCCTGCTACTCCCCCAAAAAATTTAATAAAAAAGGGCAGAGGGATGTAGCTCAGTGTAAAAGTCCTGGGTTCAATCCCTAGTAGGAGAAAGAAAGCCAGAGAGAGAAAAAGAAGAAAAGGAAGAAAAGAAGAGAAATTAACAAAAGCCTTTGTGTAGAGACCTGTTGAAGTCAGACGACAGTGAAAACTTACAGATAACATTTTAAATTATATTTTGGCTTCTGAGTATATATTTGTTTTTGTTTTTTATCTTTTTTGTGTGTGTGTTTTATTTTTAAAAGAGGTTTTAGGTATTAAAATGATGCTATTTGGCATTTTTAGAGCTAGAAGAAAAAAGTATGTGATTCTGAGGAATCTTGAGTTTTATTCCTGATGACTACTTTAGATGATTAATTTACAACCTACATTTTATCTTCAAGTAAGCAGTGAATAATAATTGCCTACTAGGTGAAGATGATTTCTCCTCACTTAAAATTCCAGGCATAGCTTTTTCAAATCTTGCACTTGAAAGATCTAAGAGGGTAAACATTGAGTGATTGCACAGCGAACAATGACTTGCAGAGGAAGGGTAGGAGCTGTGAGATGAAATGACTGTGCTTTTTACAGAACTCATTTAGCCTCCTGTGATTATTAGCCTACATAGTTACCCTGTTTTGATAAGGAGAATTGTTTTTAGGACATAGTACTTGTCATCTAACACTGTGGTTTGTTTTGCCTCAGTCACATCGATCAGACAACAACATGGCAGGACCCCAGGAAGGCCATGCTTTCTCAGATGAATGTTACAGCCCCCACCAGTCCTCCAGTGCAGCAGAATTTAATGAACTCGGCCTCAGGTGAGCGAGACACTGGAATTAGTCCACAGAGTAATGCTTATGCATTGGTAAAACTTGTGGAAAATGATCATTATTAACTTAATGGTGTTCATTTTCTACGCAGTTTCATTTGGAGATATTTTATTTCAAAATAACTTGTGCTATATGATAGCATTATTTAGTCATTACTCCATAAAAGGTATTGTAACAGAAAGCCAACAGTTTACTATAAAGATTCAGTTCTGAAGTATTTTCATATTTCTGGTTTTGTTAGTCATGACATGTTTGCATTATATTCTGCTGCTTTCTTGCCTCAGGTCTTTAATTGACATTTTCCTCTTTTTGTGGTTTACTCTTAGGTCTAACATGTTATTGAACACATCTGTACCTTTTCCACATGAGATAAACCTGAAAAAAACTTCCGATTCAATTACTTGGCAATTTACTTGAATCTGCAAGTTTTCTAATCTATATAATGGCATGTGCTCCTTATGATGGAGAAGAAGCAATTAAAAGATTTTATATATAAAATAGGTGGGTCCCAGGCCAGAGCTAGCTCATTATTCAAATATGTCTTGATCTGGGCTGAGAGTGGGTCTCCCATTCTCCTGTCCACCATACATAGTTCAGGACATCAGCTGAAGTAGTAGTTCTGGCACTCTTGTTAATTTTCCCCTTCATAGCCTATCTATTTACCCTATACAAAAAATGAGCATAGTATTAATATTAGGAGCTGCACTCTAGATTTTCCCAAGCAGTAGCCTTTGTAAAGGACTGTGATGGTGTACTGTTGTCACTTCGCCTAAAGAATTCACACTTGAAATTCACACACTTGAAATGTTCTGCCCTCCAAATGATGTCTGTATATGGGACTATTTCTGGTGTTCTGTAACTCTGCTCTCTTTGTGTGGGTTGGAAACTTCTAAAGAGGTAAGAGGTAAAAATGAAGAACAAGGCAAAATTCATAATTGAGGGCCCAGGATTTAGCTCAGTTATTCCACCACCTGCCTCTCAAGCATGTGGTCCTGAGTTCAATCCCCAGAACCAAAAAAATATTCTTAATGGAGCTTTTCTTATCTTAAATTTATTCTTGATGAAAAAATTCCTTTTATCTTCATTTGGACTTACTGTAATATGAATTCATGTAATTGAGCTTTTCTTAAATTTGGTCTTGATGAAAAAATTCCTTCTATACATTTGGACTTAATATGAATTACGTATGCTCAAAATGTTTATATGTAGCTTTTGATTTAAATCTTTTAAAACTTAAGGCAAAAATTATACAAGCATTTTTAATTAATATTTGTACCTGACAATTTATATTATTAATTTTGTCTTATTTCACCCTAAATTATATATAGGAAATTAGCAACAAATAAATCATTAATTTAAACCTTGTTTTGGAAGATTTGATACTTTATCTCTAACAAGACTATTGGCCAGTTGGTGGCACACACCTGTAATCCCAGCACTTGGGAATCTGAGGCAGGAGGATTGCTGTGAGTTTGAGACCAGCCTCGGGCTACCTAGTGAGTTCCAGGTCAGTCTAACTACATAGTGAGACCCTCAAAAAACAAACAACAACAACAAAAAAGATTGATTGTGATTCTTCTAAAATATTGGTTTGTTTATTTTCTCATGGTAATGGCCTAAGAAAATGAGAGAATTTGGGCTCAAACTTTTGTTTAAAAGCAAAAGCATGCATCACCTTGGTTTTAGTGACTTTTAAAATAATATGGATGTTTTCAACTGTCTTGTAAAAAATTTTTTATACCCTAAATATAAAGTAGTAGACATGGTTACTCGAACATAATTAGCAGAGACAACTTTGGCAGGAACAGTTACAGGGCAATGGTGAGAAACAAACTGGTGAGTTAGGAGTGAGGGAAAGAAGGTATGAAAAGCAAGTTCTGGTTGGAGTTGCAAGGGAGAACTGAATGGAAAAAGCAATATCTAGAGAGACTTGAGTACATTTAAATGGTGGTAGAAAATAATAACAATAATAAGTCCTATTTATATGCCAGGCATTGTGCAAAGGTCATTTTGGACTATTTCATTTAACCCATATGGTGGCCATTAGGTGATATTATTAATTATACTTTGTATATCAGAATAGTTGAATAACTGTCCAGAAATCACACTTTTAAGTGATCGCAGCCAGATTCAGATCTTGGAAATGAACTTCTAGGTCCTCTGCTCCCAATTGGTAAGTGAGCCATGGATAGGCTAAATGACACAGTAAAGCTTCAGAAAAAGCACCCTAGATCCACCCACCTCCAAAAAGCCCCACCAATGAGCACAGGATGCTTTGGGGTAACATCTAGATACAAGCCATAACATGTACTAGGGAACTGTTTAAAAATACTAGTACATGTACTGGGAAATTGGTTCTTCAGAAGAGAGGGCTTGTAGGGCTTATTTGCTGAAGGAGGCTTTGTGTCTAATAAAATACGCTGTCTTTTAAAGAGTAGAAAAAGTATAGAGAATATTTGGTCATTGACTTTAATAGAGATGGTCAGACAGAATGATTAAAGTTAGGAAAGAAAGAGGCTAGCTGACAAGTATGGTGTGAGAGCAAAGTAGTCAACAAAAGTGTGAAAATCAGAGTGAGGTGTTACATTGGGTATACAGTCATTCTTGGTACACACAGATAATTGGTTCCAAGACTTAAATGTATCTATCCTCTTGTATACTTTAAGCTTTCTGTACATTACTTTTAATATTAACACAATGTAATTACATAGTAGTTTACATAGTAATGACAAAGCTGTATATATTAGTACAGGCACAATTTTTGCCTCAAATATTTCCTATCCATTGTTGCGTTCAGGAATGCACAAATGAATAATGGGAGCCAATTGTGTATGAAAATTCCTAGACTCAAACAAACATAAGCCTGGATTATTCTGAATTTTGTCACAAAAATATAATTGGAGATATAGCTGTCAAATCAAGTGCTAAGGCTTTTGGTAATATCTGTATATTATGAGTTTCTTTCTGAACTACAAGAACTTTTGTGTTGTCTTTCATTTCACTAGGTATTTAAAAATAAAGAGGACTTCTACATGATGCTGAAAAGCTTTGGAGTGAAGGGAACTGTTTTTTGGGATTTTTTTTTTGCTTATGCTAGGGATCCAACCCAGAATTTTGTGCATGCTAATAAATAAGCACATGCTGTAATGCAGAACAGTACTCAGTTCCATGGGAACTGTAATCTTGATATACCTCATTTGACATAGAATTATAACCGTAAATTACAGCGTGTTAATAAAGCTTTCAATCTATGAACTTCTCTTTATCTAGAAAGCAGCTATGGCACATGATGGCTATATATTCTCTAATGAGGTTCAGATCACAGGTTCCTAAACAGATTTAAGAGAGAATGATCTTACTCTTGGTCAAGGATTATACAGAATGTGAAGAAGTCCTCTGACTTTATCTCTCTGAGAAAACCAGTAAAAGAGCTGCCCTTCTGTGCTTCAAAAATTGATCTTGTAGGGCCAGGGATTTAGCTCAGCGGTTCAGTGGCCTGCCTTGCAAGCCCAAGGACTCGAGTTCAATCTCTGGTACCAAAAAAAAAAAAAGATCTTGTAGAAAGAATCTTTTAAAGCCTAGAGGCAGTGAAGGAAAGTTGTGAAGGCATTTAAATAAATGTGAAGGCATTTCCTCTATAACAAAGCAGCAAATGACTGGCAGTTAAGCAGACTGTGTGCAGAAAATTTTCACCCTGAAGGGAATGCCTTCTGAATCTAATCATCTGAAGCCCTCAGATAAAATAGAAGCGATTTGTAGCATTTTACTGGGTTAATCAAGCTAAGTATTAATTTATAATTTTACCACTAATTATTTTTAACAAAATCTTCCGAGTCTTAATCTTTTAAAAAATTGTCCTTATTCAAAATTTGAGTGCAGCTTTGTGTTCTGTTCTTACTCAAAATAATTAGGTTGAAATCATGCATTTCATTATTAGAAACCTGTAGTTTGTATTTGGTCTAATTTCCAAATATGTGTATATGCGAAACTACTCAAAAACAAAGGTGTACCAAGCAAGGCTTATTACATCCCATGAAAAGGATAAATTTTAGGTATTATGTCACTGACATTTGATTGACAGGTAGATGACAGCATATTTTATGGAGGATTTTAAAAAATGAACATAAGAGAGAAAGGGTAATTTTTTAAAATTAATATTGTATGTATGCATTGCCATATGGGGATTGAACCCAGGGATGTTCTACCACTGAGCTTCGTTTCCAGCCCCTGATTTTTAAATTTGGAAACAGGGACTCACAAAGTTACATAGGCCAGCCTCAAACTTGTGATCCTCTTGTCTTGGCCTCCTGCATAGCTGCACAATCATACCAGACTAGAAGGAGGTACGTAGGTTTGAATAATTCATTGAGATAATGGTTCTATTTTCCCTTATTCTATGTTAAAATAAACATACATATACATGTATGCACCTATGCCTAAGAGTTGGTGATTGCCCTTTAGAAGTTTTTATTATAATTTCATATGTTTATAGTACATTACTATGTTTTGATGCATCCATTGAATCTAATAAAATACATCTTTTATTTAATAAAATACACCTAAGATTTAGGTAAACATTTTAGTAATTTTTGTGTTCCATATTAATAAGGATTTGGGGAGAAAAGAATGGTGCGGTGCTACTTTAACTTATCTATTTGCTTGATAAATATTAAAAGTTTTAGTAGTTGCTTACTAACACTGATTAATGAATCTTAAAATCAAGGAAATGTACTCTGTAATTATTCAGAAATACCTGTATGCCAAAGAGCAGATAACTATTTAGGTTCACAGAAATTAAGCCAGCTATACTCCAGTTATCATGGGTACTCAAGAGGGCAGCCTAGGTAAGATACTAAGACTCTGTCTCAAAAAATAAAGTCTTTTGTATACATTAAGCAAAATTATTTAATGCATTTATCTGCTTTTTTAAAGTAAGCTTGTGATAATAATCCAAAACTGAAATGTTATTTCAGGTAAATTTTAAAAGATTCATTTATTATTTTTATACTTTAAAGTTATTGTCATTTACATTGACATTGTTGGCATTTATTTGACTTAATTATCAGATCAACCATTGCAGCTCTTTTAGATTTCCCTGTTAAGAAAAACTGCATAGAATTCCTAGGAAATTACCTCAAGATGAATGCCCTCTTGATCATGAAAGGTGATGCATGTTAAAGGAATTTGCTAAGCACCTTCATTTTAAGGGGGAGGTGGATTTCAGAAGCCAAGTGAATAGTATAGACCTGCTGTATGTCTGCCATTTTTGTTATTCCTGCTTTGTGTGATCTGTCAAAGCACAAAAGAACAAATAGGAAAGAGATTTTTACCAAGAAAAATGACAGGCAAAATACTGAAAATAAGATTTTTTAACCTCAACAAGCATATAAAGATTGTGAGAAGTTACAAAATGGAAAAATTTTAGAGGTTGATAATACCTACTTTATAAGTTATAATTCATAATTTTTGGGAGGGTACCAAAGATTGAATTCGGGTCCTTTTGCTTGTGAGGCAGGTGCCGAACCACTGAGCTAAATCCCCAGCCCTGGAATTCATAAATTTTGAAGTTTCATCTTTGAAACTGGGAGATAGTTTAGAATAAGAGTTAAGACCAAGGGCTCTTACAGTCAAGTGGACCTGAGTTTGAGCCCTAGTTATCACTGTTTGTGAGATTCTGGGCAAAGTTACTGTATCTGTCTGTGCCTAATTTTCTTCACTTGGAAAATGGAATAACAATAATATAGAAACAACCCATAAAGCTGTTGTGAAGATTAAATGACATAATCCATATCATGTGATTGGCACATAGTTAAAAATTATTACTGACAATATAGATTTGTTATAATATTTTGCATATGTAATATATAAATATGACCTGAATTTTAAAAGTTTTCAATGATTAATACTCGTAATTACTGCATTTAAAATCTTACCACTATTTAAGCAGTAATCAAAGTTTAAGCTATCAAATATAGGTTAGATTGAAACTATGTATCTTATTTGTTACTCTTAAATTCCTATCCCAAGCTTTTTTTAAAAAAATTAATTTTTGGGTTGTCCTCTCCTGCTTCTATAAATTCAGGTAAACTAAAATGGAGGACTGAAGGTGTGGCTCAGTGACAGAGCACTTATGAGACCCTTGCTCACTACCTTTGGGAAAGGGGTTAGTGACAGGAGTGAGAGGGAATGAAAAGGAAAATGATGAAATCTCTGCTTTCTTTTAGAAATTAGCTTCTAAAGCAAGAGTGAGTAAATAGAAACTCAAAATTGTTAAGTCCTCTTGACTTGATCTTACAGCATATCTGAAAAATATTTTTTAAATGTATTAGAAGTGTTAGAAGCTAAAATTTATTTGAATTTTAAAAGTTACTATGATTTTAATGTAAATACTGAATCTCAAAGAAGAAAAAGCATATAGACTTCTGTTTTGATTTTTTGTTTGTTTGTTTTGATACTGGGGATCTAACTCTGGTCCTTGCTCTGATCCTTGGGTCCTTTGCAAGGCAGGTGGTGAAACCACTGAGCTAAATCTCTGGCCCTAGACTTCTGTTTTAAAGTCTAATTTAGAAGAGTAAGAGAATATTAGGAAAATTTTTAGATGCATGGGTATCATTATTACTCTCGGACCAGGGATTTAGCTCAGTGGTGCCTCTGCCTGCCTCGCAAGTGCAAGGTCCTGAGTTAGATGCCCTGTCAAAAAACAAACAAACAAACAAAAAAAACCCAAAAACATACTACTAGCTCTCATAGTAAAATGAGTTGTTGAATAATAACATTTAAAAAATACACGTGTGTTTAACCTTCCTACAGCAATTATTTGTAGAATTTGGAAGCTTCTCAACTTCAAAGAATGAAAAGATTATTTATATTTAAATACCAAATCAAATGCCTGTTTTCTTCTATTTTTA
This sequence comes from Fukomys damarensis, assembly GCF_012274545.1. Taxonomy (NCBI): domain Eukaryota; kingdom Metazoa; phylum Chordata; class Mammalia; order Rodentia; family Bathyergidae; genus Fukomys; species Fukomys damarensis. The sequence goes on from NW_022900928.1 coordinate 51,426,068, forward strand.
ACTCTCTGAAACATATTTATTTAGAAGAGTGCCTGGCGCATGGGGTACGTATTCAGTATTGGTTGAGGGAAAGAATAAACATCTGCCTCTTTAAAGAAGTCTTCTACCTGCCCTCTCCACTACTGACTCCATGTGTTCATTCCTCCTACTTTTCCAGCATTCAGTACATAAATCTGCCACAACACTCATTATTTTTTGTTTGTTTGTTTGTTTGAGATAGGGTCTCACTGTGTAGTTGAGACTTGATAAGTGTTAGGATATTACAGTGTTTTTGTCTTTCCCACTTATTTCTAAATCCTTCTGGTTATGCTTGCTGTAACAATTTTGTGACTCATAAAAGGAATATTTGTGTTAAAGATGGTTTCTTTAAAAATGTTATCCATAGGCTACCATATAGAGGCAGCATAAATGAAATGTAATACATTACTGGATGTAATCTATCCATTAGCAGTAGTCAGATTATTCCAAAATAATAGTTTCTTTTGATGTTAATAAGGCGAAGAAAGTGGTAAGACTTGCTGTAGGTTAGTTTTTTGTTGTTTGGTTTACAGAGACAGGTCTCATTTAGTGTGTGTAGCCTAGGCTGGCCTCAAACTCATATTCCTCCTGCCCTAGCCTCTTGAGTGCTGGGATTACAGCCCTGTGCTACTATACTTAGCACAGTTAAAGTTTTAATTAAAGGTGATTAAATTCTTAAAGGTGATTGTTTTGTTTAAGCAGCCTGAAGTCTTAATCTTATTTATTTTTGTTTCAGTAAAACTTTACAGAAAACTTACCTTACTAAATTTATTAAAACTCTAAGCTATTTCATTAAGATAAAATCTAGGAGACTCAAATTGCCCTGAAGTTAGAAGGTTCTCTCTGAGCACAGATCACCCAACTGTAGCATGATAAACAGGAATGATTTTTAACAATCTCTTGGTGTTATCCTGAGACATTTGTATTTTTTCCTTCTAAAAGTATTCATTACCCAAATAACAAATCCCTCTAAATTTCTAGTAGGTACTGTGATGGCCACTAGGATCATAGAGTCCAGACAGAGTTTTTTTTTTTTATATGATAATGAATCTTGGCTGGGTATGGTGGTGCATTCCCATAATCCCAGCACTTGGGAGGCTGAGGCAGGAGGATCACTGAGAGTTAGACCAACCTGGGCTACATAGTGAGTTCCAGATCGGTCTCAACTGCACAGTAAGACCCTGTCTCAAACAAACAAACAAAAAATAATGAGTGTTGTGGCAGATTTATGTACTGAATGCTGGAAAAGTAGGAGGAATGAACACATGGAGTCAGTAGTGGAGAGGGCAGGTAGAAGACTTCTTTAAAGAGGCAGATGTTTATTCTTTCCCTCAACCAATATTGAATACATACCCCATGCGCCAGGCACTCTTCTAAATAAATATGTTTCAGAGAATTAAAAATAGAAGAAAAGTAAACCAGTTATGGGTTGGACTGATTGTTTGGGATCGGGGAGATGATATTTTGAATGAACAGAAGGCTACAGTTATGGGTGTATCTAAGGAAAAGGGAAAGAATGTTCCATGTATGACACAATAACCCATTCAGTGCTCCTTAAACTGAATAATCAATCAGTAAAGGGCAGCAAGGGCACCACATTACATAGATCTTGTAAGTTTTGAACAGAGGGATGATATGGTTTAGTGTACTTTTCAAAAGAAGGGACATTATTAAGGTGACATTTGTAGTAACCTAGGGAAGAAGATGACCAGCGTGGTAGCAGTAAAGGTGGTAAGAAGTAGATGGGTTCAGGACCCCGTGAGTAGGAGTTAAGTTTGGTGAAGAAAAGGGTCCAGTAGAAGTAGCAGTATATAGGCAGTTACTGAGGCCTGAAACCCTTGATTGTATAACTCATTGGTAGAATGGTAGGGAATAAGGTTGAAAATATCCTCAGAATGCCTTTGTGTGTTAAGCAAAGAATTTTAAACTTCATTCTGAGAACTCTGGGACACTATTAAAAGCATAACTTTTGGATATTTACCAGTGATTTTACCTGTTTTTGTTATCATATGACCTACAAGACCAAGGTATCTCATTTTCTTAAGGTTAACCTGCATTTTTATGAATATTAAGCATAAGTTTTAATAAGCTAAATAAGTTATTAGAACAAAATGGTAGAGCTATTCTAGGAAAAGGTGAAGAGTTAACTTGTAGACAGTGTTTCTCTCCTTGTATAAAGCATTTTTTTTCCTTTCAACAAGCTATGGACATAGCTAGAACCTGTCTAAAAAAGAAAAAAAAATACAAAATTTTCTTATGATTTAGAACTGCACGCTTCAGGTCAGTTTTCACAGTGGTGGAAATAGATTGTGGAAACTAGAGGAAAATCTTTACCAAAACCTGATTTATAAATTTCTCTTACTTTAATAAGTACATTTGTTGTATGGTGGTGCACGCCTGTAATCCAGCACTTGGGAGGCTGAGGCAGGAGGATCACTGCAAATTGGAGACCAGCCCGGGCTACATAATGAGTTTCAGGTCAGTCTCAACTACATAGTGAGACCCTGTCTCAGAAAACAACAACAAAAAAAATGTACCTTTGTTGTCCTGTGTTTGGCTGGCTAATAGAAGCCACCAAATAATTGGTGATCATTTTCATAGTTCTTCACATTTGCCTATGATAGAGCTGGGCATTGGTGGCACATGCCTGTAGTCCCAACACTCAGGAGGCTGAGGCAGGAGGATCGCAGTGAGTTTGAGACTAGCCTGGGCTACATAGTTCCAGGTCAATCTCAATGACATAGTGAGATCCTGTCTCAAAAAACAAAACAAAACAAAAAAAGTGCCTATGATAGTTTCTTCTGTTGTGTCTACCTAACAATTTTAGTAGTGTGGATAGAACTTAATTAGGGGTTATCTAGGGCTTAGGTATTTATGTTTGTAGAAGACTCCTATGTAAACAATTTTGTAAACAAAACAAGTTTCAGGTGAAAATATTTTAATACCTCTGTATTTTAAAAGGTACATAAATCTGTAGAGAATGCGGACCAAAGTAGTATACAGACTAACCTGGCAGTGGTTTCAGTAAGTGTTTGCTATCTTTGTCCTTAGCAAATTCAAAATCATGTATCCTACTAGGAATGAGAGTGGGGGAAAGCTAACTCTTTTGTCTTCTAGAGAAGAATGATAAATTATTCCCATAATAATACCATATGGCTTATAACAACCCATTTCAGAAGAGTTAGCACAAGAGGATATGTGGTAAGAATCCAAGAAATCAAAGCAAGAGTAATTGCAATTCATAGGTGGAGAAGAGCCGTAATAATGAGATAGAATTGAGAAAAGATTCACAAAAACAGGGCAGTAAGGATAGAGTAGAATTTTAGTGGAGAAGACAGGCTAGGAACAGACCCATGGAGGATGTACGTGAAGGTGGAAGATACATGACAGTGCTAGGCATTGGAAATACAGGAGTGAACAAGCCATGATGTTAGGACTGATGTTAAATAGGTTGTTAAATCACTAAAGTGATGGAATCATCTTAGCAAAGAAAAAGCAACATAATGGAACTATGTAGGCCAGGCATCAGGAAGAAGTGGCCTTCACAGTGGGAAGAATGAGTACATGTTAGCTCTTCAGAGATCTGCATGAGAGAAGATCCTTCAGGGAAGAGTTGGACGGGATGGGCACCTAAAGAGACTGATCCGTGAGAGGTGTGAAATGACCGTAGAGGAGCAGGTGAAACCTGAAGTTCTGAATCCTTTCAGTATTAATGCAGTGCTCTGTAATGCGTGACTGTAGAGGATAAACAGCTAAAGGTTTGAGAATTTTTTTCCTTTGAGCTTTTGTGAACTCAGGGAGCTACTTCCCCATAGGAAAAATGAGACAAGACAGTCTTGTACATAACAAGGTTTAATGTTGGAGTTGAGCAGTTTAGTAATTACTGCTGAAATTTAGAAGTCTTGGAAATATGAATTTACATTAGTTTTATTTGAGGGACAAATGGAAATGTTATAAGTAAAACTCAATATAGGAGGCACATTTTGTGACATCAATACTCAGTTGATGGAAAGGCATCTACATAAATACAATAGAAGCCAGAGGATTTTATAAAAGTTCCAGGAGGAGAACATTTTTTAAAACAAAACTTTTGATTACTCTTTGTCATACTTGAAGTTCTGGAGAGCTAGACTGTCAGGGTTTGAAGACCCTGCTCTGCCGCTTTCAGCTTGGACTGAGTGATTTTGAGCAAGCTCAATCTTTTTCTTAGCTTTCTCTTCTGTAAAGTGAGGATAACAATTGCACCTGTTTGATGGGGTTGTTAAATAAGATAATATTTGCCTGCAAAGAACTTAGTACAGTGTCTTCCATGTTTTAAGAAGTTTGTGATGCTTAAATACAAGAGAAATGGAAATGGAAAGCAGTGAGTATTTTAGAGCTACGTTCCTTTAAAAGGTCATTGAGGGCCAGGTATTTAGCTCAGTGCTGCCACTGGCACAAGCACAAGGTTCCAAGTTTGATTCCCAGTACCAAAACAACAACAAAAAAAGGTCATTGAATCTACTTTCTAAAGAAAGTACTTCTTGATAGTCCGGTACTTTGAACTACTCACCAGGGTGTGTTTGGTAAATGTTCAGTGTCCTGTGACTTCTTTATTCCTGAATTGTGAGGCTAGTAAGAGGGAGAGAGGTCTATCATTTAATTTGATGTAGCTAATCAAGACTTTCTTGTTTGATTAGACATTGTAAATGGTTTTAGACATTACTAATGCAAGAGTCCTTAGGCAAGAGCAGGAAGTTGATATTGCATCATTTCAGCATTGTGACATAGAGTATTTAAAAATACTGCAGGAAGTTACTTGGTTATAGTAGATAGGTTATCATTCAAGTAGTATTAGTAAATCTTATTAAAATTATTTTCTCAAAAATTTTTATGAATTCCTGAGCTAACTCCCCGGCCCCCTCCCTTCTTGGTATAAGGCATATAGGCATGCATGCATATATGTATATATATTTTGGTCATCCTCCACCAGGCCTTTTGGTGTGGGGAATCAGGCAAGATAGGCCAGCCTTTAACTCCAACATCTTTTTGGCATCTACACCCCTAGCTTTAGAGTATAAAAAAAATAAAGTGGAATGAAAATGTTTATTGCCTGTTTTGTCTATAGTTATCCATCAATTTAGGGGAATCATTACTACCTTTATAGTAACAGTAATCCCTTAGAAATATTGCCCATTCAGCCCTTTCTTTACTGGTTAAAATGATTAAGTGTTTTCTAGTTGTGTCTTGTTGTTGCTTGGGTTTGGGTTTTGGCTTTTAATTTTGTTGGTTGGTTGGTTGGTTGGTTGGTTGATTTTTAAAGAGAGGCTCTTGCTATGTAGTTCAGGCTGGCCTTGATTTAAAGTTACTGTGTAGCCTAGGCTGACCTCAGACTTGCTGCAGTCCTCCTACGTTAGCCTCCCGAGTGCTGGAGTTATAGTCATGTGCCACCATGCTGTCTTCTAATCAGTGCTTAATCATAAAAATTGAGGGAGTCATGCATGGTATTTTATTTATTGCCTGTCCTGCCCTGTTTACGCAATACTGGTTTCCTCATCTCTTGCCCTGTATTGCTCATATCCCAGGTCATCATGCGTTTAAATTTGCATTGTATTCAGAGCTAAATTTAAAAGTCACCTTTTACATGCTGTCATTCTTCATGAGTATTTCTGAAGCATCATTTCCCTTTTTTTCCCCTGCATTCATGCGGCTGTAATTTTTTTCATTGCATTTATCATTATTTTATATCTTTCTGGCTAGAAAATAAGTTCCATGAAATAGGGATTATTTTATTACTGTATATGGGTTATACTGTATATGGAATAGTACTTGAGTATAGCAGGAGCTTAATAAATACTTACTGAAAGAATTTGATAAATTCTGTGCCTTTAGCTTAAGTGGTATCAAGTAATAGAGAAATTAAGCTTCCACAGAAAATGAACAGAATCTTTTCTTCCATAGGCATAAGTAAAGGATTCTGAGTTTTATTTCGATTGCATGCATTTCAGTCAACATTCCCATTTTTTCTAAGGAGTAGACAACATAGGCAGTAAGATGAAAAAAATGCATCATGTATGTGTAGTGTTCAGGAATTTCACATGGAAAACACACATAATGAAACAATATTGCATTGGAAATGCTATGACCTAGGTGTAAAGAAAATACTCTGCCAGCACAAAGAAAGATCTCTTCATTTGTTTGAGAAAAATAAAATGTTCTTGATTAAAAATAGTTTGAAGCGAAGTGGCTAGTAATAAAATCCCAAAAGTCACATCAATTCTTCCTACCTCCAGATGCTTATTTTCATTTTCATCTTTATCAGAAAACAAATGAGGAGTGACATTTGGTCTCCTCCAGAATACTAGCTTGGAGTGTTCAAGTATTTAAAAAAATTGCCACCTTTCTAATGACTGTCTTCTTGATAGTTCCGTTTTCCTTATCTTATTCTAGCATACATAGCCATGTGCCTTTCTCACACATGGCAAGGCTTGATAGTTTGACCTGTGAACTGCCCTTGGTACCTAACAATAAATAGATATAGTCATGTGTAAGTTGAATTCAAGAAGCTCAAGAAGTAGCTCTGTAACAAACTTCAGTATTTGAAGTGATTATTTAAGATCAGTTACGCTCAAAATACGTTCCCTAGACCAGCAGCATTTAGGAATATTCAGGCACCATCCCTGACAGAAACTGTTGGGAAGCTAAGGCTCAGCACTATTTGTTGTAATAAAGCTTTGGTTGTTCCAAAATTTGAGGACCATTGTTTTAGATCATTTTGTATAAGTAAAATTTTGCCACTTTAATTTATTGGATGAGCCCCATTTCAGAGAAATTAAAATATATACTAAAATCAGAATAAAAATCAAACTAAAGATATCTGTATTTCTCTTAGACTTACACTAACTCTAGTTTAGATTGCTTGAACTATAGACTATCAGTTGTGTAACTTGATTCAGAAAATATGTCACTTTCTTTTTCATGGTTATATAATAGTCAAACTAATGGGATAGGTTGGAAAGTGCTTTAAGAATCAAGTCACTGGGCCGGGTATTTAGCTCAGTGGTTTTTCCGCCTGCCTTGCAAGCACAAGGACCCAAGTTTGATCCCTGGTACCAAAAAAAAAAGAATCAAGTCACTGAATCTCAGGACCAGTTGACAAAAAGTTGTGGGTTTTTTGTTTTGTTTTTTTTTTTTTTTTTTTTTTTTTTTTTTTTTAGTCTTGTTTTAATTTGAATACTAAGGATTCATTCACGATGCAAAGCTATTTAAAGATTATCTGTACTAATCTCCTTGTCTTTCACCAGCAGTTCCCTTCAGTGTAAAGAAGGCGTCCCATTTTGGGTTTGTCTTTTTCCACTTAACATTCTATTTATATCTAGAAAGTGTTATAGGCAAAAGTGAATATATAAAGTGTCCTTTTCTGAATATCATATATTTTTGGCATACATTTGAGTGCTTACAAAGTTATTACTGTAATTGATATGTATTTGATATGTGCATTGTATCATTCTTTAATTGGAGATAGGAAGAGAAAATAGAAACTAGACTGTTGATTTGTGCTGGGCTTGTCTTTTTTTTTTTTTGGTACCGGGGATCGAACTTGGGTCCTTGTGCTTTGGGCTTGTTTTATATATTCATTTCCAAAACTTGTACATTTAGAAGTTTGTTTCTGATTCTTTACTGTATACAAGAATGGTATTTATGAAAGTTTTTCTGAATATAATTTTTAGTGAAATTCATATTTAATGATCTAAACGAGTATAGAAGGGATAAGGTTGTTATTCCACCTTGCAAATTTAATCTGTAGAAACAGTGGCATAAATTTGGGGGATGTATTTATATCTTTCTGAAGCAGCATATTGTATGGGTTAAAGTAAAAGCGGAAACTCAACATGAGAATACCCGAGTTTAAGTTCTGGCTTGAAACTTACTGTCTACCTTGGGCAAGTTACTAAATTCTCTGAACCTCACTGTGTTTATATATGTAATAGTGACAAGAACAGTGCATAGCAAATGGAGCCACTGTGGATTTTGATGTAATAATGGAAATGATAGTGGTGGAGATGCTACTGTTGTCACTGCCCCATGAGTTGTGTGTTGTACTGTTATTTACAATAGCCTAAATAAATAAATGTATAAAAGAAACATTTGTGAAAAGTTGGTGGTAGAAATTGGTGCCTGAGACATTAAAAAATGGGACCAGCTGTAAAAGATTTGGCAATTTTCCTCTTGATGGTGGAGACCAATGGAAATGTTTTGTGTAAGGTAGTGAGTGACATGTAAAAGTTTGTTGGGAAGTATTTTAGGGCTGGGGACATAGCTCAGAGGTAGAGCACTTGTCTAGCAGACATTAGGCACCGGGTTTGATCTTCAGCACTGTGGGGGAAGGGAAAATAGTATTTTAAGAAGAAAAACCCCTGTGACTGTTAAGTAGAAGACACCGGAGTGAGGAAAGATAAGAAGTCAGTCACCAAGGAAGGAAGCTCTGTGAAAGTTAACAGAGTTGGTGAATACCGATGGCTAAATTCTTAGAGATGGATGGGGTGGAGGGATCCAGATGTAAAATGGAATCTTCAGGAGGAACAAGTGGGAAAGGTTTAATTTGTATCCAAGGAAGGTGTGGAATGAGGCGATTTAAAAATGGTACAGAACTGGGGCTATACTTCAGTGGTAGAATTCTTACCTAGCATGCGCAAGACCCTGGATTTAATCGCCAGCACTGCAAAATAGGGTCCATACATTCAAACATGTTTGAAGCCTATAATGAAGGTCTTTTGGGATTGTTGGATCTCTTTAAGGCATCCAGTGACTTAAATGTTGATTTGCTATCACCATGTATCTTGGGATCTTAGAATTTTTAAAGTTTGATTTTTTATGCATTTTATAATTTAGCCATTTTCACTATTAAGGGTACTACAGTAGTAAATCACTAGTATTCAGTTTTGAGATTCTGTTTCATTGTGGGAGTGTTTGAATATTTTAATTATTCTGGATCTCTCTTTTTTATTAGTATTAACTCCCCAAATCAGTTGTCTGGCTTCTATAATCTTAGGAAAGTAGAAAAATCTTAGCACTATGTTCTTTAGTTATATCTCTCAGATATTTAGTTTTCAGTCTGTAGCTTTGAAATGGTTTTGCTTCCCCTTTTGTTTTTAATAAATTTGCCTTCCAATAACTTTAGTGCTTATGTTGCCCTCTTTCAAAATGCCAACAAACTTAAAACTTCCATCCACAATCCTTCCTATTTTCTGGTCTACTTTAAAAAAACAAAACAAACAAACTAGTTTTTGGTATTATAGTTTTGTGTGTGTGTGTGTGTGTAACCCAGTCACTTTAAAATATTCATGATATTTTAGATGTTCAGAAACACTCGCATGTATTTCTTTCTAAAGAACCTTGAAGTCTCTAATGAGATGCTGTCACAAAACTGATTGGATTGGGGGTAAGTCCCTGAGCTGTAGCACTTCCTTGTCTTATATTACCTGTGATAATTATTTGGATCATTATTTGCAAAAGTTTTTTTTTTTAATATGACTTTTCCCCCCGTCTGTATTATTGAGTGTGTTGATTTTTAGTATTTGATGGTTTCTTTTTAATGGAGGAGAATCAGGTATATATAGGTTTACCTTCTCTGAACATAGACTTAAATTTGTTTTAATGAATTGTTTTATGTCAAGATGTTTTCTTTTCAAACTAGCACCCCCTCATACTTTTTTTAGGTACACCAAAATCAAAACCAACCATGATTTTTTTTTTCTGTATTATAGGTCCTCTTCCTGATGGATGGGAACAAGCCATAACTCAGGATGGAGAAATTTACTATATAAATCATAAGAACAAGACCACCTCTTGGCTAGACCCAAGGCTTGACCCTCGTTTTGGTAAAGGTTCATCTCAAAACCTTTATTGACATTTTAAATTATAATTTTTTGTGTTTGAGTTTAGAGAACACATTTAAATAAAATTGTATTGACTCAGTACTAAAATATAATGCCTACTCAGTGTTTCCTAGTACTGTTTTTTTATCTTTCATTTTAAACTTGAGAAATTTATATTTAAACATCTTTTTAGCTTGTGTTGGGTTTGGGGGTCATAGTAGCTGACTAAGGAGAATCACTGTCCCTTTCACATTTGGGAGAAGCCCAGCAACCTTGTTGAAAATGATCTTTTTAGCTGTAATAATAATCAGGCTGTCATGTAACATCTAAAAGGTTGAACATCATCTTTTGTCAGTGACCTGGTGTCTACTTGTGTTTAATTTGTTAAAATGCAGAGCACTATCAAGTGAGTGCCTGGGTGTTAGTGGGTTTTTTTTCCCCATTCTAAGTGGGGGAGAGGGCTCATCTTAGAAATGGTCTAATGAAAGTATTTTCCCCTCTTCTCTGTTGGCTTTTTGATCTTTATTTTTATTTAAGAAATAAACAAGCCATATTCTCCTCCAGATTACATAAATAAATCTCTGTTTGCACAGAACTCTTTCCTCCCAAATGTGCACGTTTCGATAATCATGTACAAGTTTAGTGCCTTTCTATCCATATTTTTTTATTTTTACTGTTTCAGTTTCTTCAGTTGGGTTTCTGAGATATTTTTCCAAAGTCATGGAAAATGAATTTAAAAAGAAGCAGATAATTGTGGTTTTGAAGCTCTCTTCTTGGACTAGATGCAACTAAATGAAAACAATGTGCAGATCACTGAGTAGGTCATACGGAGGGGATGCGGAACCTTTGAAGCTTTACAGGGGTTGACCTAACAACAACTGTGGGGCCCTTACGGGAAAGAGGAATTAACTCTGTGATTGTCATCAAAACACAGCCCTGGGGAAGGAAGAAAAAGAAAACTCTGGAGCTAGTTGGGTAAAATAACTTCCCCACCAGGAACATTATGTGAACAGTTCTCCTGTGTCTTACGCATACATTTTTTCAAAAAGCGAGAAAAACCCCAAGTAGTATTAAGGTTTACCACAAACTGCCCAACTGGTCGTTTTTATGGACTTATTGAACCCCCTATTATTCAAAGTAAAGTCAGAGGTGGGGTCAGGGCAGAGACTGTCATTTTGACAGCTCTCTGGTTTAGTTTAAATGCCAGCCTTTTGAGCTTCAAGACTTGTTTAGTTGTTAAAAAAGTAGTATGTTAATAATTTGCAACTTCAGATTCTGTTTAATATTTGAATAAGTCCTTGTGGTTGACACAAGAAACGAAGTACTAGAAAATTTAATAAATGTTGCATTGCCATTTGTATAGACTGGAATGATAAGTCATGTTTCTTTAAATCATATTTAATGAGATTAATTGTACTTGTCTACATTCAAAAAATTTTGTAGATCCCCTCCCATAAGGTTATGAAAGATAATTATTAACTGCATAGATCAAGAATGAAAACAGCTTTTTTTGAAAAAGAAGATATTTTCAGTTAAAACTGAAATCAAAAGCTTTGCTGTAAGCTTAAGTAGGTGTGTTGATTATACCCACAGCTTGATCTTTTGTTTTGAGGTATAAGGTATTAAAAAAAAATTTCCCCCTACCTCCAGCACATGTACGCACAAGCATACAATTAGATATACCAGAAAAAGTTTCATGAAATTCTCTTACTGCATTAAGTTTCCCATTTTGGGCCCACTGTGTATGTGTATTCCAGACCAGCTTGACAACACGCCAAAGCCTTTTATTTTGTGGCCCGACTTTTAATCTGTTCCAGACTTTTTTCAGTCAGAGAGCTCAAGTGTAACTGAAGGGGAGGGGGGAGGGAAAAAGTTGTGCGTTTCTCTGATCTAAAGTGACAGCAAATAGAGACAAGCTGTTAGTTGCTGGATTTGAAGTTCTCCTTGAAATATGAAGTTCTATATGGTGGGTTATATTTATCTCTGCCAAAAAAAATATAAACTGTCCCCTTATTGCTGACCCTGTGAACCATGCAAACACAAATAAATTGTGAGAGTTAACTGTTTTCATGGATTTTGGGGTTTGCTTTTTCATATTCTCCAAATGTAATAAAGTATTTACCATTAGCTAAGTCAATATATATCTTTTATTTAGCCTCTTAGAATGGAAGATACACATCTCTGTAGAAGTGTAATTTTCTTATCTCCTTGAAATGTCAACTCCTTTTATATTTCCATTTTTATCAGATTCTTTCATTTAAATATTAAAATAATTTACTAGTCCCCGCACATTTCTCATGAAGCTAATAAATTATAATATTAAGAAATTAAATGCTAATTTGTTGGGAATTGGTTTTTTTAATCTGACTTTCTTGTTCTTTTAACATTGAAAAACTAATTTAGAGAATTATTTATAAAAAATGAAGATATCATACGGCAGTATAGATGCACTAATACTTGCTGAGCTTTATTTAAAAAAGGTTTTATATTGTTTATTTTTAAGGAATCATTAAAAATGTGTTTATTGAGCTGGGGATTTAGCTCAGTGGTTCTGCCCCTTGCCTCACAAACTCAGGGACCTGAGTTTTATCTCAGGTACCCTCCCAAATGTGTTTATTTAAAAATGGATCCCTGAGTATCATGTGGACCCTTAAATTATTTCATATAAACAAGTAAAAGAGACTTTAAGTTTGTTCCTTGGAGATGTTGTATCATGTTCTCAAGTTTAAATTTACTTTATATTGTAAAATTACTGTTTTTTATAGTACAGTTTTATGAATATTTAATGCTCTAATAAAAATGAGGAAATTATGTTTTCAAAATTAAAAAAAAAATCTGTGATCTGGGTGTGGTGGTGCACACCTGTGATCCTAGCACTTGGGAGGCTGAGGCAGGCAACTGCTGCTGAGTTTGAGGCCAACCTGGGCCACATAGTGAATTCAAGTCCAACTTGAATTACAGAGTAAGACCTCTCTCAAAAAGATCTACTCTAAATGTTAAGGAGAGGGGTGGGGGGTTTGGAGGGGTGCATATAATCCTAGCTGAGTCAGGAGGATCACCAAGAGTTCAAGGTCAGTCTGGGCTATATCCTGAGTCTCAAGGCCAGCCTGTAGTAGGGAGACCCTGTCTCAACAACAGAAACACAGTTAATAGACTGATCTTTTGTGTAATATTACTTCTCTGATTGTTTTTAAAGATACATTAAAATAACATTAGCAATTTGTATTTTTTTGGAAACAAGTGCTGATGGTACCACGGGATAAAGATATTTAATGTAGGACCAGGAGTTTAGCTCAGTGGTACTGTGCCTGACTCGAAAGAACAAGGTCGTGAGTTAAGATTATCGGCACCAAAAAAAAAAAAGATGTTTAATGTAAAGAAAATATGGAAACCAGAGGTTTGGGGGAGCCATAAATATCTGTGAGTCTGAAAAGCAGTAATGAATGATATTGGTATGGCATAAAAGAAAGTATCCTTTAATTCCTAACTAATTTTTGCATGGTAATGTCAAAGGTAATTAAAGGTCAGATGTTGATTAATACTGATTAAAAATTTAATTGTTAAGACATTGATTAACTTTTTTCTTTTTAAAGGCCCCGTATTTCTGCTTGCTGTTGTAATTTTTTTTTTGGGGGGGTACTGGGAATTGAAGTCAGGACCTTGCATTTGTGAGGCTGGGACGGTGCCACTGAGCTAAATTCCTAGCCCAGTTATATTTTTCTTTTGAATAGGTAAAGATGTAGCTTAGCGGTAGAGGTCCTGCCTAGCAAGCCTTGAGGCCCTGGATCACCCCCAAAAATGCACTTAATGACCAGCTAAATATTAATATTTTAGTGATAAGAAAAACCACCAAAGACTTCAGAAACTAAATCTGTTACTTCCTTAATGGCGGCTTGGGTAGAGAGAAACTAGTTATTTGAATTTTATCCTTGTGTAAATCTCTTGACATCTATGCATTAAAATCAGTGTTTGTTTTCATGTGACTCTTTTAAATTTTCCTGCTGCTGGGCACAGAGGCACACGCCTATAAACCCAGCTACTGTATTTAGGAGATTGAGGCAGAACAATCACAAGTAGTAGGCCATTTTAACCAATTTAGAGACCCTTACAACATTTGAAAAAGACTTGGAAATACAGTTTATTGGTAGAGTAAGTTCTTGTCTAACTGACACAAGGCCCTGGGTTTAATTTCCAGTTTAAAAAAATTTTTTCCTAGTCTGTTAGTAGTTGGTTATGGTCTATATATTAAGTACTGAGAATAGAGAAAAAAGTTTCACTGTTTTACATAAAAAGAACTATTGCTAACTAAAAATTACTAATTTTAAAGCCTTACAAAATTTGGCTTGAGGAAGGAATTCGTGACTCCTCTAATCTCTTATTTCTCAGTGGAAGGGGTGCTGGGTTGGGCAGGACACTCACTAAGTGTCGGGCTTACTAAATGCCATGTAGGTACCCAGTCATGATTCTCTAACCATCACCACAGTAAAAAATAATAATGCTGAGAGAGGCAAGGAATATTCCCCCAAACCTGAGTTCCTTTGAGGTCTAGGGAAACAATAACCTATCCAAGATTATATAGTTAAGTGACAGAACCAAAATCAGGATTTTTTTTACACCAAGAATTTATAAGACCTTTAGATTTCATGCAGTTATCTTTTAAAAACATGCCTAGTACACCAGTACTGTTACATGGGAATTTCAGAGGGAAAAAGACAATCCTAATTGCACCTATATCTTATATCGTGACTGATCTTGAGGGAATTACTCAAAAGATCATGAGTTTCTAATTATAGAAGAGAATCGTAAGATCTCTGATTGGAACAGATTTTGAAACTTATCTACTTGAATTATCTATGCGGTTCATTCCTCATCTCTATCACGTTCTTAAGAGACTGTCTACCAGTTTGACCTTTCTCTTGATTGGCTTCTTGCATTATAGGGCAGTCTTTTCTATTCAAGAAAGATCTAATTACCAGAAGGTTTGTGTCTTTATTACCCAGAAATTTATTTTGCTTCCCATTTGTGAATATAGCACTAATCCTTTAACTATTTCCTTCTAATTGCAGTTCCCCAATTTTTCCTGTGATTATGGGAGTTCTCAGTACTTTAACAATTCACTCATTTCTTCTGGATGCCATAAACCCGTGGTGTTTTATATGTATATTATCTAGAGAGAAAACTAGGCATGGCATTCCTCTGAAATGACATTTTCTCTGTCCTCCAACGACCATTTTTAAGTCTATAATAAAGGTTATTAGCATTTTGTTTTCCACATGATAGTTTCGTAATGTATTAGTTTAACTGAATTAAATTACGATACAGAAAAAATTGCCTACTCAATTGGGAACCAGGAGACCCCAGGTGGTTCTGTTACCACAAAGTAATCAGCTGATTCAGGAAGGTAATTCTTCTTGACTTAATTTGATTCAGGTAAATGTGACTAAATTAGACTAGGTGGTTTTAAGAAATTTTTCAGTTTATAGCTGAGTACAATATGCTACATTATTATGAATTCAGTAATTCCTTTGAACTCTTAAGATTATTTCTCAGTAGCCTTGTTAATTTTAGGGCATTGAGGTGTCAGAGGTAACTATTGAACTATTTATCATACGATTTAAGTTTAGCTTTGGTCTTGTGATCACAGTTGGGAATTATTTTTGAAGAAGAAGAATCTCTCTGTCTTTAAAGATAAGCCCTATCATGTCGTGAATGTGGCCAGGCAAACAAATCTGGTTAGGGAGTGGGATGAGCTGGATCTGCTAGTTAAGCTGTGTCCACACTCTTAAACTCCTGGAATCATTAACAGCTTTAGCTTTACTGCTGTAGAGATGGGCCTTTTTAGTGTGTTTTTGCTTTTAAAATTTAGAACTCTCCAAAATTTGCCATGATAGAAAAATCTGATGTAAGGCAGTTTCAAACTTAGTTTTCATACTGTGTGTTTAGTAAAGCTTGATTTAAGACAGACTGTTACAGATTATTACTATTTCCCTCAATAGTTTTTTAACTTTAAAAAAGTGATTACATATTTTATTTGTGATTATCGAATTAGTATCAAAATTAAGTCAGTACATGAGCTTTGTAGGGTATGTTGTTGTTTGTGAGTTATTTTGTTTTCAGTACTGGGGATTGAACCCAGGGCCTTCACACTAAACTGTGTTCCCAGTTCTCCACTCTTCCCCCTTTATTTTTTATTTTTTGATATAGGATTCTGAAGTTGTAGGCTGTGTTTGAATTTGTGATCTGCCTGCCTCAGCCTCCTGGAAAGCTGGGATTACAGATGTCAACCACCATGCCCAGCTTACTTTTGCTTGTCTTTAAATTTGAGTTTAAATTCAGTAGAATGGTGTGAAAATAGTTTTATCAACTATGGTAAAGAATCTCTCTAGTGTTTAACAGGGGCAAGTAGGTATACTGTATATTAATGAAGACAAACTTAACATGTAGTTTCTACTTAATGGATAGTTCAGTGATCCAAATAGTTGATTATATGGTGAAGAATGTTATATAATAAACTAGTCATGTGGGATTCTTAAAATTTAAAAGTTTAAAATCACCATAGTCACTGATAATTTAAATTAGTGGCCCATTTGTTATTAAAGCCCGTAACATCAAGTGCACACAAATACCTACATAACCCTTAGAAGGAAATCAATTATTATATGTGTTCCACAAGAGAGAACAAGGTGTGGTGAGAAGATACAGATTTCTGGGTGGTCAAAGAGTGTTGTTTTGAAGGAGGAACATTGAAAAGGATGAGATAAAGCCAAACTCTTTAAATTATGCATCTAAGTTACAAATTCCTCCAGTGAAAGAGCACTTTTGGTAATAAGTTATGTGAAATTAGAGATAAAACTAATTAATGCTCTGTTTAGTGTGTGATCTAAATGTATTCATTGTGGCAGATACATTTTTTAGTGTGGTTTCTCTTTAAAGCAACCAAACATTCCAAACCTGACTCTAAACCTCACTTTCACAGTGAGGAGAAATGTGCTTGTGTTCTGGAAACCCGAGAGCTTAAAGCTGTTGGAACACTTTCTCTCTCCTCTGCCTTACCTCATTCAACAATTCATGTCTTGCTTCAAAGTGTTTAATGAAGTGACAAGGAGAAAATTTTCTGTTGAAATATTTTTAAAGCTTCAGTCACAATTATATTGTTTGAAAAAAACCACTGTAATGAATTTTAATGCCAGTCTTGATGGTCAAGGAAGAAGAATTGAAATAATCTATTGATATTTGTTATCAGTATTTTTGAGCAAAGATGTGTATACTTGGACCCAATTTTGGGAACTTAAGAGTTAGTGCTAGGGGGGAAAAGAAAAAGTTCCTAAGTATGAGGAGACTTGACTTTGCCTGTGACTAGCCGAAGAGTGGGATCTGTTACCAGATATTGGTCATTAGGGAAATGCAGTTCAAAACCACAATTAGATATGAACTTTACTCACATTAGAATGGGGGAAAAAAGATAATAACAAGTGTTGACCAGAATGTGGAGAAACTGGAATCCTCATACATTGCTGATGGGATTAAAAAATGATGAAGCCTTTTTGGAAAATAGTTTGACAGTTTCTCAGAGTTAACCATAACATTCCCAATGATCGGGTGGTTCCATTCCTAGGTATACATGCAAAATTGAAAACATATGTCCCTTATGAATGTTCATGGCAGTATTCATAATAGCCAAAAGGTGAAAATAATCCACATGTCCATAAATTGATAAATGGACTAATAAAACATGATTTCTGCCAAAATGGAATAATACTATGCAATTTTACAAAGAGTCCAGCCAGATGTAGTGGCATTTACCTACCACACCAGCACTTAACCTGAGACAGGAGGTCAGCAAGTTTGAGGTCAGCACAGGCTACATAATGAGTTCAAGGCCACCCTGAACTACACATACATAGTGAGACCCTGTGGCAAAAACAAAACTCTGCAATGATTACAACATGAATGAATCTTAGAATTAAAATTCTGTGGGAGAAGCCCATCTCAAAAGCTTGATGTTGCTTGATTGTATTTATTATGAAATCTCCAGAATAGGCAAATCCATGGAAACAAAACAGGTTGATGCCAGGGACTGTGGAGAGGGATATTAAGAAAAGTAAACACCTAATAAACACAGGATTTGATTTGGAGTGATGAAAATGTTCTGAAATTAGTGGTGGTACTTGCATAGTACTAAAAGCTGCTGAATTGCTAATCTTACAGCATGTGAATCATGTCAGCCAAAAAAGATATAGCATTGTCATTTAGGTGCTAGCATAGTTAAAATATTGGGAAACATTTATGTAACAGTAAAGATTCATTCAGTCGTTCGTTGGGGCTATGATCTTTCACTACTTTTGTGAGACATAGGTTTTTGTAATGAATGAAATAGTAACTTCCTGGCATTAGAAAATGGTAGATACACAGATGCTATTGTGCCAGTTTATTGCAAAGTTTTATAGATAATCAGTTCTCTAGGTCAGTAGTGGCAACATATGGCAAGTACACTGTAGTGTGGGCTGTTTGTACCACCAAAAGCTCTAAAAGGTTCATCATCACTTCTAGGTGATATAGTGGGTGGTGTGTGTGGGTTTACTGTTTTAAGACCAATAGATGGACTATTAGTTTGTATTTTTAGAAAAGCGTTACTTCTTAAGCAAATGTTAGATAAATTAAAGTGCTATATACATTGAAACTTGTCCCAAATGTGAAACTGGGGTGGGGGAGGGACAAGGGAGGATGAATAAAAGTATATTATATGCATGTATGAATCTGCCAGAATGAAACTTAATAACCTGTATAATCAATATGCACTAATAAAGATGTGAAACAAAGTGCTTTTGTTTTGAGAGAGTTGATACAAATTTTCAGTAGTTAAAATTTTTGAATTTTAAATTTATACTACTACTAGAATTTATACTAGCTACTAGAATCTATCTCAAACTTTTTAAGATTAACAAATCTGTAATACTTCATAATAGTCCAAGAGTTTGCGCTAACAAATTATGTAAGTATAAAAATTATCTGAAGTTTGAAAATGAGAGGTTTGGAATGAAACTTGAGTGTGGAGACATGGAGGTGACTTCTTTTTCTCTTTGGGAAGGTAGTCTTTTTCAGGAATTGCTGAGTGGTCTGCTACCATAAAGCTGTCAGGATTGCTTTCTTTAGTAAAATTTGAAACAGTTACTATTTCATAGTCCATACAGACTCTGAATTTTAAAATGACATAATTTTCAAAATTCTGACATTTTGTAGAATTTTTTTCTCTTAACCCTTCAGAAATTGTATTAAAACTGGAAACACTGGTGTTTAAATAGTTGATGGGGGGAGTGGTAGCGCTATTCTTTTCTTTTCTAACTACCCTTCCCCCTTCCCCTGGAAACAAAGCCTGTTTTGTTTCTTGCCTGCTTGTGAGGTCTCTGCTACACCCCATGTGGGTGCATTGCACTTTGTTTTGTTGAAATGCTTAAGATACTCAGAGGTGAAGAACTGGGTGCTTCTAAGAAGAATAAATCCAAGCTTCAGTAGACAAACAGGGTTGTTTGAACTGGTGTTTAAGCAAGCTCTTTATATGGAAACCTTGTAACATTGCTTGTATCCATAGGTAACAACATTTAGGTAAATACAACCCAAAGGGCTACAGTAAGTAGTCACCAGACCTTCTGTTGCGCATTTTGGGCATGTTTGTTCAATTTTGTTGTTTAATTTTCTTCTTTTCTCTTACACACACACACACACACATACACACACACACACAGTTTCTTGGTTTTTGAGTGTTCATAATCTTAGATTTGTAAAAGATCTGCCAGGGGTTGTGGGTGGGGATGTTGTTAAGTGGTACAGCAGCTTGTCTAGCCTGTGTGAGGCCCTGGGCCTGATACTCCAGCTACCCCCCCCACC
>NW_022900928.1:51446074-51453616 GCF_012274545.1 Fukomys damarensis
CGCCCCCAAAAAAGACCTTACCAGCCAATTCAATTTGCCATCCGCAGTAGTAATTGTCATGAACAATTACTGCTTATGATACCTAATTCTGGAAAACTGGTCAGAAGTAAAGGATACTTATCTGTTATCTTATATGTTTTCACCAGGTATGTTACTTTATAAATAACTTACTAAATGTTACATTAAAATCCTACTGTGGAAAGCTCAAAAGCTTTTCTAATTTTTTTAAATAGGTGAAATATTTAACAGTCCTATGATCTGTTTTTAAATCAGTCATGTTTTATAATTCCAGCACTTTGCAGCTTGATAATGGGCTATTATCTGGCTTTTTTAAAAAACTGCTTGGAACTGGAAGATGTTTTTCCCCAGTAGATGTTTGCCTTAGGTCTCAGTTTATAACATTTTCACAGTACTTGATGAATGTTTCAGTCCTCCAATTTATTATCTACCTAACATTCCACAGTGTATAAGATGTGTTTCTATGTTAGTATGAGTGTTCTCTTGTAATGCCAGGAACATACTTCCCCAAAGAGAGAAGGAACCCCTTTTCTCAGTCTCTGCTGTCTACTCTTTTCCCAGTTAGATCTTATGGGAAAGATAAACATCATTATCTTTGTGAATAATAGGAATACTTAAAAACATTGAAAAGCATGATGAAGGGGGAGGAGGAGGGAGCGAGTGTGTGTGTGTGTGTGTGTGTGTGTGTGTGTGTGTAGGAGGAGATATATCAGGAGTGGTACACTTTGGGTTAGAAACAACTTGAGAAAGGAATAGACTGATACTTATGAAACACCTTAGGTCTAGAATAAAATATTCAGTCTCCACAGTAACTCCAGAAGGGAGATGTTAGTATCCCCAGATATAGTTAAAAAAAGTGAAGATTAAGCCAGGCCTGGTGGTTACATACCTGTAACCTAGTTATCAAGGAGGCTGAGACAGGAATATCACAATTCATGGCCAGCCTGGACAATCTATCAAGACTCTATCAAAATAAATTGAAAGGGGGTGGGATGTAGTTTAGTGTTCCCTAGGTTTAATTTCCAATCCTGGAAAAAAAGAGAAACAATTGAATGAATTACTGAATTTGATATTCCCAAATCTAACTCAGTTTTGTTTGACTTTAAAAGCCATGCTTTTTATATCATGGCTTATCGCCAGTTATTCATCTCTGTCAGTAGATATTTTATTAAGATTGTTGGTGCTTGTCAAATCTTAGCTCTCAAAAATTGTTAGCTCTTTTCCCTATCAATTCTCCTATAAACTACTAAACTGTAAGCTGTAATTATGAATTTTAATTATTCCTTCCAATCAGTGAGTATGATTGATTTATTTTACTATATAGAAGATTAATATGACTGAACAAGATTGGAGCAGTACGTTGTGCTTTGGTATTTCTTCTCTTCTTCCAGACAAAATGTTAAAACAAGATAACCATGTCTAACATAACTAGGATCATAAATTTTTTAAAAATCTTCATAGGTCAGAAAATAAAACCATACACAGTAGTGAGGGCACTACTGGAGCCTTCCAGGTTGGCCATTTAGATTCAGCTCCTGAGGATAGCAGGAACTAAAAATTACGAATAGGAAGGAGAGGAAGAAAGGGGATCTGCGGTAAAAGCCAGATATAACAGTTGATCTGGCCCCAGTCTAGTTAGAAACACAAGGATTGATTGCATGTCCAGTCACAAAGAAGACACAAATTTTCTAGCACCAGTACCGTACAGACTGTGTTCTTGTAACCACACTGCAATTAAATTGCAAGCCATAGTTTAAAAGTTATCTTAAAAAATCTGGTTTGCTTAACTACCTATTTAAAAACTAAAGTTGTACTGATAGGAATATATGTGCCCTGTACAGCAACACGTAAAAGCGGTGCTGTGGTACTAATATAAGAGTAGATAGATTAACAATAGAAAACCCAGAAATAAAATAACAATATAGAAATTGTGTGATAAAGATTATTAGGGCATTGTATGTGGGTTGGGGTGGTACCTTTCTGTATGTAAAGATTCATATTTAATCTGAAGAAATCACTAATAAGATTATTAGGACAAAGATACATTTTTACACAGGTCTCTAAATACCATTTGCCACTTAAAGAAACCAGAACTTTGAAAAAGAGACTAAAATTTGAGAAAAGGAAGATACAAAATGAGCCTGGTACAGCATTTTCATGTCTAAAAGTAATCAAGGTGATCATCCACTCTCACCATAGCTATAGCAGAAGAACCCAATTCAGGGCTTTCTGCTGGCCAAGTGGTGCTGGGTATTATTCAGAATAACTCTGTTGGATTAAAGCACATCATAAACATTTTTAAAATCTGTGATGTAATGACTTTTTAAATAAAACAAATGCTTACTGTCTACTTCTAGGAAGATACAGTAGAGCCAAATCCTCAAACATTTATCTTAGCCCCTACAAACTAAATGTCAAGTAACAAATACTTAATGTAGGAAAATTCTTATAGAATTTCTTATAAAACCTATGAATGGATGATAGAATGACACCATTTTGCAGCCTCTAATAACTGGATTGGGAAGGAGGATCAATAGCTGCTACACACTGATCCCATCCTTCTTTAGAAGAAAGACTGGATATTTTTTGCTCTGTCATCTTTAACAGTATTGTCAGTACAGCATTCTTACACCAGAAAATTTGGTCAACTGTCAATACCTAACTTGTTTATGGTACACTGAGGTACAGAGAAGCATGTTAACTAGTACTATGAGGATGTGATCATCAAAATCTAAGCTATAAAGCTGGGCATGGTGGCGCACGCCTGTAATCCTAGCACTAGGCAGGCTGAGGCAGGAGGATCACTATGAGTTCGAGACCAGCTTGGGCTACATAGTGAATTCCAGGTCAGTCTCAACTACATAGTGAGATGCTGTCTCAAAAAACAAAAACAAAAACAAACAAATCTAAGCTATAAAAAATTCTGTAGGAACAAATAAATGGCAAAGAAAACAAGGAAATATGAAAGGTTCTCAAACACTTGAGAATTGGTTAGAAATTGTCAGACCTCATGTAAAACACATTAGGCAAGGTTTGCATGTTTGTAGCATGATGGCTCATAAAAGCTAAATCTTGGAAGTGACCTATATGTCCATCAACAGAAGAATGGATTAAAAAAATGTATTTATACATACTCATTCTGCTATAAAGAAGGATAAATTTTGGTCATTTGTAAGAAAATCAATGGTAAGTGAAATAAATCGATTTATAAGCTTAAATATCACATGCTTTCTTTTATATATGAGAAGCCCAAGTATAAATTAGCAAAAGAAAAGATAGAGGATGGGAAAAGTATACATGGATCTCCCCTCCACACACACACCATTAGCTTTATTGGTACATTTAAAGCAAACAGTACAGTTACACTTATCATTGGGATCTTGCACCTTTACATGATACGTCTTGGTTCTTGTTTTTCTCTATACTCCTGCCCTCCCTTCACCCACTTCACCCTTCCTTGTTGGACATGGATCTTTTGCAAGGGGAAGGGGGAAATGGAGGGAAGGGTCAGGAAATTTAGCTCAGTGGTTCTGCTGCCTGCCTTGAAAGCACAAGGACCTGACTTCCATCCCTAGTACCAAAGAAAAGAAATGGAGGAGAGGGGAAGGGGATGAAAAAGAAGCTATGTACATATACCATTTCCCCATGATAAATGTCATATGTACTGCAAACATGTACTTTTAAAGATTAGGGCCGGATAACCCCACCACTCTGGGAGGCTGAGGTGGTAGGATCACAAGTTTGAGCCAATGAAGGCAATTTTGGGACTTAGTGAGACCCTGTCTCAAAATGTAAAACATCAAAAGGGCTGAGATTTTAAAGGCCTTGAGTTCAATCTTCAGAGCCACCAACACACACACACACACACACACACACACACACACACACACGCTTACACACAAACTTAATGGGCCTCATCCTCTGAGCTTCTCATTCTGTACTTCTGGGTTAGGACTCATGATTTTGCATTTCTGAGGAGTTGCTAGATACTGCTGTTCCTTATGACCCAGAAGTCACATTTTAAGAACCATTTTATTAAATAAGATTTAGATTTTTTTTCCCCAAAGGAACACAAGATATCTTTATTTAGTGTGTTTTTTTAACAGTGTTAAAAAATTGAATTTCTTTAACAAGTAGCAGAGAGTCTATGCTCTTAAGCTGTACCTGTTGTATTTGGATAAATGGCTCAGAATAAATAAAAGGTTGATAGTAAAGATAAAAGGTTTATGCCATGTGTTACTGACTTTCGCTTTTTTCTGTTGGTACGTGTTTGTAGTACATAATGATAAGATTCCTCATGGGGAGTTGGTACATATAAGAGAAACCATGCAATATTTAATTACGTGTCTGATTTTTTTTCACTTACTATTGTCCTGAGGTACATCAGTTTTCCTACAAATGACTCAAATTTAATCCTTTATGGCAAAGTAGTACTCGGTTGTGTATAAATGCTGCATTCTCTTTATCTGTTCTGTTGATAAAGGGGCCACTTCCAAGATTTAGTTACTATGAGTTGTACTGCTATATTATGAGTATGCAGGTATCACTGTAATATGATCTCTAACTCTTTCTGGAAGATACATAGAAGATATACCTAGAAGCTGAATACCTGGGTCAAATGGAATTTCCATTTTTAGTTTTTTTGGAAATCTCCCATACTGGTTTCTGTAGTGGTTGAACTAGTTTTACATTCCCATCAACAATGTAGAAGGGTTCCTTTCTCCCCCACAGCGTTGTCAACATTTATTTGATTGCTTCACGATAGCCATTCTTGTGTTGCTTTAATTTGAATTTCTGTAATAACCATAGACTTTGAACATTTTTTTGTGTATTGGCTATTTCTACAAGAATGTCTATTCATTTCTGATGCCTGTTTTTTTTGGGGGGTCTTTACTTTGTTGGTGTAATTTTTTAAATATTATTTTGTAGGGCCAGGGATTTAGCTCAGTGGTGCTGCTGCCTGCCTCCCCAGCGTAAAAACCTGAGATCAATCCCTGGTATCAAAAAAAAAAATTCTTTTATATTCTAGATATCAGTCCTCTGATTTAGATCTTAAGTCAGATAACACCTTAGGGACTTTATTTTGATTGTTTTAAACCAAAGTTTAAAAAAATCCCATTAATGATAGAGAACTGTAAACATGGGGTGGACATTTGATAAGGAATTGGCAAATATTGACAGTATAATTAGAATACTGTAATTGTTATTTAAAGATACATATTGAAATTATGGGCAAAAAGCAGTAACATTTGCTTGAAAGTAGTTGGAGAAAAAAGTGGTTGAAGATGGAAATAAAACAAGATTGGCACTCTGTTGAATAAGAATATTTGGAATAGTATATTCATGAATTACAGTATTTCAAAATACATTGTATGTGGTAAAGCAGGATTTAATGGCAAATTTATTGACTTAAATCCTCCCTAAAGGGATTTAAACTAAGTGAATTTAACTCAGAAAAATAAATGTTTTAAAAAGCAACCATAAATGAAAAGAAAGAACAAAAGAAGGGAAGTACTTGATAATTCCATCATCTTATATTAATTAGTAGATTGGGTTGAATTAAACTAAGACCTTCTAAGAGAGGTTGATCTGTAATTTTTCTTTCTTAATCATCTTGGTTCTGTCATAGAAGAGTTGGGCAATCTAAGCAAATAGCATTACTATTACTATATTGTCTTTTATTGTAAAAATTTTGGCTTGTCTGGGATCCACTGAGTGAAGAAGAATTGTCTGGGGCTGTATGTAAAATATGTAATAAAGTCAATGTATACAGACAACAAAACTTGCTTTATTTTTATTAACATTTTTAGAAAAGGATAACGAAGATAAATCTAGTGGAGTTTTTTTACATTTTTTTGTGAAACAAATGCATCACTGTCTAGTTCTGTGTTGTGATTTTTAGTGAGTTCAAGATGCTCTTCAGAAATTCCTTATATAATTTTACTGTTAATGTGCTTCATCTTGAAAGTAGTTGTTCACAAATGTATGTATTGCCAAAAAGCATTAACATGAGTAAAGCATGATAGCGAAGTGAAGTAAATTTTTCTCTGGAAAGATAGGATCTTATAAAAGTCTAGCAAAGAGACATAAAATTTTTCTTTGAGTTGAATGTGATTGCCACTTTATACAGTCCATTTGAAATTTTGCAGACTGTACTTTTGTCAACTGAAGATGGAGTTCCAAGTGTATCAAGAAATTGATTTTTTTTTTTAGAAATCTTGAAACCTATTCTCAATTCCTGTATCAGGATGGAATACAAAGATGTGTGTTTTTTTTACGGTTCAAAGGATTGTGTTTATTTAGCCAGTGTACCAAAATGCATAAAATTTTTGCCATAATTTGAAATCATCCCAATATGTTTCATTTGTAGCATTGTTATAGTTTGAAACAAAACAGAGAAGTTGATTTTTACTTTGAAGGTGCATATTTTACTCATTTAAATGAAGATTCAAACCACCAAAAATGCTTAATCTGTGAGCTGTTTTTTATTGTATAGTTTTTTCTTTTTACTGTGGAAGGGGCTTGATTTCATTTTACAAATTATTAAATCTTTTCAACATTTTACCCTTAGCCACCTTGTTTCAGAAAAGTAAATAGGGTACACATAATTATCATTCATATTTTTAGGGAACTCCTGAAATTGGCAGTGATTCTCTCCCTTGGGCCTTGTGAAATTCACACCTTGGATAATAATTTACATTACATCCATCTTTAAACCTTTTGTGTATAAATATTGATTGATTGGTACTGGGGATCGAACTCGGGTCCTTGTGCTTGCAAGGCAGGCGGCAGAACCACTGAGCTAAATCCCCGGCCCTTGTGCATAAATTTTCTTGTTGTAGGATAGAGTGATATTTTATCAAATGAGAGTTCCCAGCAGCGATTAAATCATCTTCTTTTAATTTATAAGTTCCTCTTTTTTCTTTTAGACCAATAATCACCAGGGCACCATGAGTAGCTGTACTAGATTTGTTGACAAAGGTTAAGAAAATTGTCTTAATATAATTTTTACAGCCTCATGGAAATCAAGAGATTTAATAGTGTTTTTAATGGCACCAAAGAAGCCATTTATTCAGTGACAGTATAGTCATTATCAATAGGTCTATGAAAATGGCAAGTTGAGCCAGAATATCTATGTATTGTCAGAGCATAAACTTTGAGATTTATCAGTTTTACTCAGATTTCCCTGTTTCTTCAGTTCATCTGCCTGTAGTCTGGTGAGATAAACTGATTATAGAAAAATTTGTTTTTTTAATTAGGAAAAATGTCTGCCACACTCTTCTTATATTATTTAATAAATTAGCAATCTGTAAAAGGTTTTGATTTTTATTTTGCAATTAGGTTTGGTAACAACTAGCTTTTACAATAGTCTGAGTTATAACTTTTAAAAAAATTTTGTTGACTTTGGTTCTCCAGCCCTATTTTGTCTTTCCAAATCTCTCTCCCTGCCTCCCTCTCTCCCTCTCCCTCTCTTTCTCTCTCTCTCTCTCTCTCTCTCCCTCCCTCTCTCCCTCTCCCTCTCTC
>NW_022900928.1:51453724-51497231 GCF_012274545.1 Fukomys damarensis
CTCTCTCTCTCCTTGTCTTAATCTTTTCTTTTGTACAGGGAATCGAACTCAGGACCTTGCGCTTACCAGGCAGGGGCAGTGCCCCAGAGCTACATCCCCAGCCCTGCATATGATGTCTTTTCAAGTTGTAATCTCAGTGACACACTTTCTGTACAAATTAAACACAGTACCTTATCTCCACAAAAAGTACTCGTGTCTAGTTTTTTGTTAAATACTGTTCTTTTCTTTACCTAAAAAAATTTTAGGAGACCCCCTCCCCCAACCTCCCCCAATACTGGGAATTGCACCAAGGACCTTTGCACTGAGCTACACCCCCCCACACACACCCTTTTAATACTGGGGATCAAATTTAGGGCCTTGTGCTTTTAGAGGCAGGTGTGGTTACCACTGAGCCAAATCCCAGGCCCTCACCCCCTTTGTTGTTTTGTGTTTTGAGACGGGGTCTAAATTACTGAATTGCCCAGGTTGGGCTCCAACTTGTGATCATCCAGCCTCAGCCTCCCAGTATACTGAGACTAAGCATGCACCACCATGCCCAGCTTCTACTTTCTTTTGTGAAGCCATGTTGAATTTTTTAAAATTAATGAGTAAATCAATATTATTCCAGTATTAGCCTGGTAGTATATGTAATTATAACAGTATAACGCACACAACACTATTGGATACATTTTTATACTAACTATACCACTGCTGCTAAAAAACCTTGTATTTTATGAAATAATACAAGTTGAAGTTTAATAACATGTTTAATAATAAGCGTCTGTCTTCATAGGTACACACAGCACATAGGTGGAAATACCATCAGTAATTGGTTTGTTTTACTCACAAGTCGCACAAGCACATGTAATGTCTGAGTCATGCTGTTTCAACTATGGGAAGCAAGAGTTAGCACTGCATTGTGCCCTCTCCTGCACAGCATTCCATTGTTACCTATCTGGTCTTTTCTTGAGTTAGAATTATGAAAAATACCACTAAAAATCACATAATGATGTTAAACAGTGTATCATCTTGTAGAACCACATTACCAGCTGCCCAGGGCTGCATGGAGGCCATCGATTAGATACTCCTGCCTTAATTAATTTTCTGCCTTAGTAAATATTCAACATAGAAATAGTGACGTGTTTTTCAGAACATACTTTGTGTCACAATGCCAGACACTGAGAATTTATAAATGAGTAAGATGTTACCTTTGCTCCTAGAGCAGTCTAAAGTTACAAATCTGTAAATCAAAGATTATAGTTAGGTAAGAAATGTCAGTGGACAAAATAAATGTTTTCAGGCAATGTCCTGAGGGAAGAAGATTCCTTTTTTTTCTGTTTTGGGGTGCTGGGGATTGAACTTTGGGCCTTGTGAGTTCCAGGCACATGTTCTGTCGCTGAGCTGTGTCTTCAGCTCAAGAAGATGGTTATTATTTTATTTTTTTGTTTTTTAAGAGTAGGAAAATTTAGTGGGGACTAAGAATGGAGAATTAAGAATAGCTCCTGAGAGAGAGGAGAGATCCCAAATGGGATACCATTGGACTTTAATAGACTTGTGAAATTTGCTCAAGGAGAGGTAGCCATCACGAAGCAGCCACTGTTTTACAAAGAAGAAATGTGAAAAATCACAAGGATTGCTAGTAATTTACAGTGCTGTCAGAATATGCTGTTTTTAGCAAGGTTTATAAGAGATTAGTTCTGTAATTTTTCTTTGTTTTGCTGTCCTGTGTAAATTATAGTTTATTCTGGACTCCTAAATGTTGGGAAGTATTTCCTTTTTGCTGTACTCTGAAAGATGTGGTATCTTATAAGATTGATATTATTTCTTCCTTATTTGAGCCTAGGGTTTTTTTCTGGTCAATGTGTGCTGTATTGTAAAGTTTTAGGAGAAACAGTGACCAAAAATTTCAATTTAAAATGGTATATATAAGGCCAGGGATTTAGCTCAGTGGTTCCACCCCCTGCCTTGAAAGCACAAGGTCCCGAGTTTGATCCCCGGTACCAAAAAAAAAAAAAAAAAAAAAAAAAACCCAAAAATGGTATATATGCTTCTGAAACAAGATTCTATCATTTCTACATTGTATCAGTGGCAAAAGTTCACTAGTATAAAAATCAGTCCATTTCTTACTGGCAGATAGTGTATTATGCATTCAAGTAAAAAGAGTTGACTACCCAGACTGTACGTTGGGTGCAGTGGTGTTGAATGAGACAGCAAAATGCTTGTAGACTCACTTGATATGAACATAGATCATTTTAATGTATTTGTTCCATTAGGGCGATATAAATATGGGATTGTTTTGATGAGTTTTCCTACTCAGCATTTTGTCTTCATTGTTTTTGAAGATGAATTTTTAATTTTATGTATGTATTTATTTTTTAATACATAATGTGAAGTCATACCTTGGTTCTTAGTTGCTTGGAAACTCATTGAATTGGTACTTGACATGTTTGACATGAAAATTGTATCCTGGTACTGAAAATTTGTTTGATACTTGCCCACACAAGCTAGAAATTGTTATCAGTTGCCTCATGACTGGATCCCCCTTCCAGCCAAAACATTTTGATAGTCATAGGTTTTGGTACTCGTAGCACCTCCAGGAACCAGTTAGTAAGTACTGAGGTACAACTCTATTTACGTGATTCAAACTTCAGAAGTTAGGAAAGTCTGTCTTGAACTCAGTGTTTCAGTCACCCATTTTTCCGCCATCAGTGCCAACCAATATTAGTATGCTTCTTATCTGTTTAATTCATACCTGCTGTAGCTGTTTTTCTATTGCTGCCTTTCATCCATAACAATGATGACAAGAAGTTAATGTAACCATAATACTACTGATGGATTTTTAGATTATTTTTAGTCATATTACCAAAAACCTACATTGAACATTCTCATTTGCTTCTTAATAACTAAATTATCCTTTTATTTAACTAGATTTTAAAGACAAATCTTTTTGTTTCATTTCAGCCATGAACCAGAGAATCAGTCAAAGTGCTCCAGTAAAGCAGCCACCTCCCTTGGCTCCCCAGAGCCCACAGGGAGGTGTTATGGGTGGTAGCAGCTCCAACCAACAGCAACAGATACGTCTCCAACAACTGCAGATGGAGAAGGAAAGACTTCGGTTGAAACAGCAAGAGCTGCTTCGGCAGGTGAGGCCACAGGTTAGAAACCAGCCTTCTACTTTCGGGGCTTTGTTTTCCTTTTGAAGTTGGGCAGATTTCATTTTAGTATTATTAGTTACAGGGGAATATTGTTTTTCTAAAATTAGAAAGACATACAAGCATTTGGTCTGGTTTTGTCCTTGTCTTAGTTTTTTGATTGGCTATTGATCATATGGGCTATAACTTGTAAAATCCTGTATTTCAAAGAGCTGTTTTGGCCATGGTCCTTGAAGTTGAGAGAAAATTGAAGCAAGAATGCTTCCTCACATGTACATGAAATTGTATATTACTATGTTTCTGAGGATTTTGCTAATGGGGATACTCTGCAGCATTATTTGGGAAAAAAGACATTGTTAAGTGTATTATTTGTGTGTTGGAGGAATATGCCAACATGACTTTTCTTGAATGGCAGATATGTTTCGGTATTGCCAAACTTTCTTTTTTTTTTTTGGTACCGGGGATTGAACTTGGGTCCTTGGGCTTGTGAGGCCGGTGGCAGAACCACTGAGCTAAATCACTGGCCTGCCAAATCTTAATAATTCTCATTTAAAATATGAGTTATACCCAAATTTAGGAAATTTCAGTATCTTAAAATTACCTGGTTTTTGGGCTGGGGATTTAGCTCAGTGGTAGAGCCTTTGACTACCATGGGCAAGGCCCTGGGTTCAATCCCCAGCATGGAGTGGGCAGGGTTACCTTCTTATAAATGTTTTTTCTTACTGGGAAAGATAGTATGTAACAGTTGGTAAAGAGCTTAAACCCCTTTATAATTATTGCCATCAGTTTTCTTTTAGGGAGTGCTATTTATTGGTCTATATTTATATTGAATAAAAAGAGGTCTCATCTGAAAATCAGTTTTTGCTTTATCTTCTTTCAGAGTATTTAAGATAATGTTCAGATATTTGGAATATGATCTTAAGTATATTTCTCAATTTATATAAAATTTTTGAAGAGATAATAGAAACAAACAGTAGTGTAAGTGTAAAAGTTTACTGGAAGGAAATAAAATGTTCTTTTCCCTATTTCCCCAGTTCTTCTCTCTAGAGGTAAAGTAACTGAGTTCCTTGCTTTTTGTTTTTTCTCCCAGAAATATTGTCAACAAACAAAAATGACATATATGGATCTTGTTTACCCCCACTAAATCATAACATACTAAATATAGACATTTTGAAATCAGTTATACAGGGTGGGAGATTTAGCTCAGTGGCACCGCACCTCCCTTGCAAGCACAAGGTCCTAAGTTTGAATTCTGGTATGGGGGGGGAATACAATTAATTATACTCTACATTTTTGTTGATGAGGGTATAGAAAATTAAAGATACATTTTGTAAAAGACTATATTTAAAGTATCACTTGAATATACTTGATATTACACAAAGTCAATACTGTCTCAACTCTGATTTGGAATATGAACATCTGGTACCTGAGGAGTTAAATACATTCATGGAATCTCAGACAGGCCCACCCTCAAATTGTGCACTGTCTGTAATTCTGGTGTGGTTGGTTTTAACAGTGAGCCCTAATGGAGAATAGTATTTGTGCTAGCATATGACATAAGGACACTGTCTTGAAAGAGATGCTTCTTCATTACATAAAGAAGATGGAAAGAGGCTGGGCATGGTGGCACATGCCTGTAATCCCAGCACTCAGGAGGCTGAGGCAGGAGGATTGCTGTGAGTTCAAGACCAGCCTGGGGCTACATAGTGAGTTCCAGGTCAGTCTCAACTACATAGTGAGACGCTGTCTCAAAAAAAGAAGGCCAAAATAAAAAGAAGATGGAAAGTGAAAGCATAGTAATATGGTTAATTGTACCTCTGACTTTCTAATAAATGTAGAGGAAAGGTATTTTTCACTTAAAACTGTAATGTCAGAATAAGGTAACACTGTCAATAATTATGTGGCTACTTGAAAAAATAAAGCATTTAAAGTACGTTTTACACAATCTGTTTTCATTGTTTGCCTTTCGTTTTGTTGCGGCTATTAGTTGATCTAAATAATGCAGGTCTCAATGTCAGAACTATTAAATCAGGAAACTTTAATAAAAGTTATTTAATTAATTGGTAACATTGAGGTCTTGCTGTTTTTAAAGTAATTTAAAGTTTAGAAATGGGCTGTTTATTTTGTTGTTTACCTTAGATTAGCCTGTTTGGTTTTTGTTTGTTTGTGGTGGGCAAAACGCTGCTACTTATAAAACTCTTCATTCTAAAGAATTTTTCTAAATCTTATTCTCATTCTTACTCTGGGTGATGGGTCCTGGACAGAATAGCTTCACTTTCTTTAAAGGTAACCTCTTTGTTTCTTTATTGCCTACTGTGTTGTCTTTTTTTTATACTGAAGTGAAGAGGTCTGCTCTATTCTCATACTAATCATCTAGTTTTAAGAATTTTTTGTTTTTGTTTTAGCAGTCTGTGTAATTTTAGTACATCTTAAGTTGTCTGGCTTCCTCTGAACTTCCATTGACGGTATTTCTTATCAGTGAAACATCAAAAATGTTACTTATTTCATCTAATGCTTAAAAGCAAAGAACCTACCTGACTGTTACCAAAATT
Organism: Fukomys damarensis; assembly: GCF_012274545.1. NCBI lineage: Eukaryota > Metazoa > Chordata > Mammalia > Rodentia > Bathyergidae > Fukomys > Fukomys damarensis. Next base: position 51,459,408 of record NW_022900928.1, read on the forward strand.
TTAGTCCTATGCTGTCCTATCCTCAATGCTATTAAAAACTTCTGAGGTTTTAGTTTTGTTATGTGGTGACTCCATTGGCTTGTCTTCTTCAGTCTGCTGCTTCTTGGGTAGCTTGGGAATTCTGTGCTATGGTGATATGTCTGGATACAATTTGTAGCTCAGCCTACACAGCCAAATTATGTGGCTTAAAGTAATTTTTATCCATCTTATTTTTTACTCTTAGGCAATGCGGAATATCAATCCCAGCACAGCAAATTCTCCAAAATGTCAGGTAGGCTCTTATATGATGTTTTAGCAATGGGGAAAAAAAGATATTAGGAAAGCAAGAAACTTGTATTCCAAGATCCTGTCCTCACTGAAGATTAGCCAGAATATAATTTTGAGTCATCTTTCTACCAAGACAGTTAACGTTACTGTTCCTTATAGACTCTGCACTATCTCCTCCATTCCCAGTCCTTCCAGAGTTTCTAGAATTCAATTTGACTGTGTGGAGGTCTTTTTAGTACATATTTGAAGTGTATTGTGTCTCAATTGTACATCCTGTTAGTGTCAAAGTATATCTAATTTTTATGTGTATAGTTTAAAATTGTTTTTTGTTTTGGTACCAGGTATCAAACTCAGGACCTTATGCTTGAGAGGCAGACAGCAGAACCACTGATCTAAATCCTCGGCCCAAAATTGTTTTTTTGTTTTTGACACAGGGTCTCACTTTGTAGTTCAGGCTGGCCGTAAATTTACTGTATGGTCCAGGTTGGCCTGGAACTCATAGCGATCCTCCTGCCTCAGCCTCCCAAATGCCACCATGCCCAGCTAAAATTATTTTTTTAATTTTTTTTTTCCTTTCTACTGGGAATCGAAAGTTTTAATGTTTTAAAGGAATTAATAGAACAGTAGCAAAAGAGTACAGATTATTTACTTGGGTAGGCTAATTTTGGAAATCTTTCTCAGAATTATGAGACTGAGAAAAAGAGGAATTCTTTCTAGTGGACGTTCCAAAGGAAGAATATCAAAACTGTCAGAAGAGGGAAAGTTCCACTTGGATGGTGTTTGAGGTTTCTTGATTGGCATTTCTCCCTGATGAATACCAGGGAGCATCTGTTGTGAAGATACCTGTAAAAATTGTGGCCATTTTTCCTGTCTTAACACAGACTCCTAAATGAATCGTAAGAAGAATTGCATTCTTGAAATTAAAAAAAAAAGCAACTTGTAACTGTAGTGTCCAAAAGATACAGAGAAATTAGGAGCAAAGCTTTGAAGAAATTGTATTTCTTTGTAGAGGCAACCATGAAACATCTTAATATTCCAGGTAGCTCTTTCCACAGTAAACTGAGTAAGTGTATTGCTTGCTTGCTTGCTCTCTCTTTTTCTTTTCTTTTCTTTCTTTCTTGTTTTGATTTTTTGAGACAGGGTCTCACTATGTAGTTAGGACTGACCTGGAACTCCCTATATAGCCCAGGCTGGTCTCAAACTCACAGTGATCTCCTGCCTCAGCTTGCCGAGTGCTGGGATTACAGGTGTGCACCACCATGCCCAGCTACATTGCTTTAGAATCAACCATTGAAGTGGGAATTGGCAAGATTCGGCTTGTCCATTGGAGCACCATATTAATAAAGTTTAGTACAGCCTTCAGAGAAACCAGTTAACTTTGCAATAAACTCTGTTCTTCATTATCTGTCTTATGAATGTCTGTTTCATCAAAACACCAAGTAAGGGAGTAACTCATCTTCACTAAAGTAGCTCATAGACATTGTTAGGATGAGTGAAACTAATGCATTTGACTGTGAAGGGCAACATAGTATTGGAGTTCTATAATGTAAAGATAGTTTTTCTTTGCTTTTTCTCTGCATTATTTCTCAAAGGTGGTATGTAATAGGAGCAGAAATTAACTCAGATGAGATTTGAGTTCAAGTAAAGCCAAAGATAGATGTTGAAATACCATCCCTTCCCTCGTTTAGATTTCAACCTTAAATTAACAAATAAATGCATTTTAAATTACAAGGTGAGGCCAGGATTGTAGCTCAGTAGTAGAATGTGAGTTTAGCATGTGTGAGGCCTTCCCTAACACAACTACCCCCAAAAAAGGAAAGAAAAGATGAAGCTATATAAGTAATAAATTTTAACATAATAATGTTGCAGATTTGCTTCCTTAAATTAAGTTTACATAGGGCAGAGCAAAAGTCCTGTGATACTTCTTTTATTGTTGTGTTTGTTTTGTCTTGCTTTGCTTTGCTTTATTTGCAGTACCAGGGCCTTGTACATGTGCTTTATTGCTGAACTAAATCCCTACCCTCTTTTTTATTAATTTTGAAACAAGATTTTGCTAAGTTAACCATGCTGGCCTAGAACTTGTGATTCTCCTGCCTTAGCCTCACAAGTAGCTGGGATTATAGATGTGTACCACCATGCCCAGTGAGAGACATATTTTTTACAATTCACTTTTCATATGATGGGAGATTAAAATATTGATTTGTTACATTTGTTTTGTGGTGCTGGGGATTGAACTCAGGGTTAGCACATGTGCTACACAAGCATTCTGCCACTGAGCTACATCCTCAACAAGTTTTAATTGTCAGCATATTTAGTTGACACAATTGTGAAAATGCATTAAAAGTCTAAACTTTCAATAGGATTAAATTTGAAGTAGTGTTCAGTTTCATGGAATCTGGTATTTAGAAAAGCTATGTGTGTTTTTCTCATCCTGTATGTTTTTCTGCATGTTTTTTTTAAGACCGGGTCTCACTATGTATCTGAGACTGACCTGGAACTCACTGTAGCCCAGGCTGGTCTCTAACTCACAGCGATCCTCCTGCCTTAGCTTCCCAAGTGCTGGGATTACAGGCATGCACCACCACACCTGGCCATGTTTTCTGTATGATTTTAAGGTAGATTTTGTAAGAGAGATAAGTATGGTTAACTTTCTTCAACCATCTTAAGTGTTTGAAGATAGTTTGAAGATAGTCTGAGTGTGAATGTTTTTGCCTTCTTGTTTTGAAGAATGGTGTTTAATATCTAGTATTGCCTTCTGCTGTACCTGTAAGAACACGTCTAAACTCTACAGTTTGGCTTGTGTGTCAGTAATATCTGTCTCATTAATTCTAGGTAAGCAGCTCTCCCCCTAGTGAGAATCTTTGCCATCCCCCTTATGTCTTACCAGTTAACAGTCTCCACTCACCCTTCTCAAGTCTAGGTCAGAACTCCTCCCCAAGTGTCTTCATCACAAGTCTTGAAACTAATCACAAAATAAAAATTAGATAGATAGATAGATAGATAGATAGATAGATAGATAGATAGATAGATAGATATTTTAACTCAGCAGCCAGTGGAATTCAAATTTAGATGATCAATAGTATGATACAAAATTGTTTTTGTTTCTGTGAAAATAATTGTTTCAGTCTCCATAGAAATTATTTTATCAGTATTTTATAGCTAGTGAATATTATGTAGTTGCCCTTCTTAGGGGCACTAATAAGTAATGTATCATGGTCAGTTACACTAGTTTAATGAAAATTAAACCTACAGTATTACTGTTGAGGATATTGGACTGCACTGTACCCCTCAATAGTGAGGAGGTTTAGATGTCCACAGTGTTAGTCAAATAGAGCAAAATAATGCCACTTTTCAGAGCTGTGTGAAAACAATTGCCAAACATTTTTTCCCCTTTAATTTAGTAATAGCAAATGACTTTTCTGTTCAAACTGTTTCATTTTAGCAGATGCCCCCCCAAAAAAGCTATTTCAAAATCCTTTTAACACTTTTTTCAACATTTATTTCTCCTCTTTGAAGTCTTACTTTCAAATAAATCTAAATTCACTTCAGTATTTCCCCATAAGTAGATTTTATTTTTGGTTGGTATGTTGAAAACTGTGTGTGTAAAAAGAGAAAGGGAAGATTTAGCCTTACACCCTGCATACTCGTAATAGGAATTTACTAACAACTAAAACTGGCTCACCCTTGGTATTTGACTAATGGCATAATAACTTTACTCCTTTGAAAAACAGAACAGTGTCGAGTATCAATAATGCTGGGAACACCAAACTGCATTTCTTGTTTCAGGTGTTACTTTTCAGAGTTTAGGGTTATCCCATAGTTCTCCTAATTGTCCCTAAATCTATGTATGTATATGTTTTCCCGTTAGTTGTCCTGAAGTGCAAGCTAATTTGATATGTGACTTACAAACATTAAACAGGGCTAGGGGTGTAAAGGTCATTGGTGAGTGCTCATCTAGCATGCCTGAGGCCCTGGGTTCAGTCTCCGGCACCAAAAATTCAAACAAATTTTATTATACAGGTTGGCTACATGTTTAAATGACTTTATAAATTACAAAATGTTAGATGACTTTTGAAAGTTGTGTTAATTTTTTTGGTATATGTTTGTGGTGCACAATGAATATATTCTTTGCGAGGAGTTAGTGCGTGTACATATCCCATTTAGATCCTTTTTACTCCCCCTTTCCTTCCTCTCCCATCTCCTCCCATCCCTAGATCCCCTTCCCATCTCCACGAAGTCTGTCTCACTGTTTTCTGTCATCTTGAAAGAAAGCAAGCTGTGTTGAAAAATGTGGTATGGCGAGACCCCTGTCTTGAATAGTTGGAAGAAATCTCTCTTTTCCTGTCTTTAGTAATCTCTCTTTTCCTGTCTTTAGTATTCAGATAAATGTTTATCACTAAGACAAATTAGTCACAAACTGTATTTCTGAAGTTATTCTCTATTTCCAAATTTGAATTTCAAGTTTTCTAAGGTTATCTTCCTTAAATTGGTTATCACATCCTTCACTTGTCTGCCATGTGTTATCCAAAAATGGTTATATTTTTAAACAGCTCGGTGTTTGCTAAAGACAAAATTGTTTTAAGAAAGTAATTGAAGTTGACTTGGCAGTCCTTCCCCCAACTTAATAATTCTTGTTAATATTTTCATATGAAATGAACATACTTTGTTTGGATTCTATTTGGAAAAGTTTTAAATTGTGGTTATTTTAAAAGATTATAAGAAGAATAGGAGGGAAATTACATCTATATATGTAGAAAACCAGACCAGCCTTCCCCCCGCCTTTTTAATACATGTATGTCTTTGGAGTTCATTAGGGTGTAAGAATAGCAGTAAACTCTCCTCCCCCATAAATATACATGCATGCACACTCATGTATACTGAATCTCAAAATAATAATATTAATCACCATTATTTTTCAGTTTTAAGGATTATTGTATGTCTCAGAACTATTCCTAAATCCATGTGTACACTTTAAGTTAAAAAAAAAAAAAAAAGCCTGTTGATACTTTGGAAAAGAAAAGAAATAGGATATTAGCTAACTGTTGCTTGTTTTAATTTGGTATTTTGTAGTACTGGGATTGAACCTGGGCCTTTGCACTGAGCTACATCCGTTATCTATTTACTTTCAGACAAGTTCTAAGTTGCTAATTTGCCTAGGCTGGGCTCGCTTTTGCAGTCCTCCTGCCTTGGCTTCCAGTGCTGGGACTACATACATGTGCTACTACACCCAGCTTGGCTAAATGTTTTAAGAAGGCAGATCTTTTAGGGATGTATCCTACTCCATGTTTTACTTAGATTTTGAAAGGATAGTGGGACATGAAATGAGAGAGGGGAAAAAAAAACCTATAAATTGTCCTGCTTCCAGTTGAAGAGCAGATAAATTGTGCGTTTTCATTGTGAGTAAGCTTTATAATTTTTGTATTCTTAACCAAGTATTATAAATGTAAATGTGAATTACTACATGAAACTAAGAATTATGGATATAAAATAGTGAATATTTTAGGACTGTGTAGACCTTTTTCTAACCTATTAAAGTAAATATTTTTGGATGAATGGGAAACTTATTTTAGAGTTGACTAAATCTTGAATAGCTGTCTTTAAAGTAAACTTTGGGGGCATAATTGGATTGTCTACAACAAAATGATTTTAGTTGAAATGTTTCATATTGAAAATTACATGAAGTAACAAAGGGATTTTTGTATTATTTTATCCTGAACACAATGCCTAAAATTAGAATACTGATCTAAAAATACAAGTTTGTTAAACTTTTTTTTCCCAAAAGTAGTTAGAATAGTTTAACAGTTTTTCAAAAATGAGGAAATAAGCGAGTTACAGGACATCAGCCAAAACTTAATCATGCTTCTGTTCTGTATTTCAAAGGTCAAATGGTTCTTCTAGAGTATTTGACTTTTTCTAAATGAAGTAAATATTTTTAGGCTTCTTTTCTTCTGTAATAATAGAAAAATGTAGTGACTTTTCCCATTGAGCTTATAAATCTCAGCTAATCTGGGACACATTTGGAGTCAGAGTTCTCTGCGTTACAACTAAAATCAATGGTCCCAACTTGGTCTAGAGAGAGAATTTTCCAGGGTGGTTCATAAAGGAAAAAGTGAGTTCACCTGTTTTATATAGTGGCTTTTATGAACCCAGAGCCCAGCTATAGGCATTGATTCTCCATTTCCCTCCTCTCATGTAAAATAGCAATATAATTCCCATGGGTAAAAAAGACATTTTCAGAGTTAGGGTTGTAGCTCAGTGGTGGAGCACTTGCCTAGCATGCCCAGAGCCCTAGATTTGATCCCCAGTACCTCTGCCAAGACTTTAAAAGCCAAATGTAATGTCACACACCTGTAATTCTATTTTCAGAGGCTGAGGCAGTCAGGAGATTGCAAATTCAAGGCCAGCCTTGGCAACATAAGGAGGCTTTATCTTTAAAAACAAAAAACAAAAAAACATTGAGATAATACGTATTTTGGTTCATATAAAATAAGTGCTCTTTATTTAGAAAAAGAGAAAGGCACTGGAAGTAGTCAGAAGTTTGAAAGCACTTAGGCTAGTTTTAAGTTTTAAAATTCTTAATGTATCCAAGAGAAATGACAACATGTATATACACAAAGGCAAAGTTTAGAAATAACCAAAATGCCTTATCAGAAAGTGAATAATTAATTGTATATCTTTATGATAGAAAGTTAGTGATAAAAAGGAATGAACTATGTTGTAATATGAATTAATATCATGGTAATTTACTAAATGAAAAGGACCAGTCTTTGTGAATGCATTAATGGACAACTATAATCTATAATATATACTCTAATGACAAAAAGCAGACTGTTCATTTTTAAGGGTGGGAGCAGAGGAAGTAAGAAGCAAGAGACTATTTGGGTAATGATTATCTTTATTGTAGTGGGAGTTTTGGAAGTATACACCTTTAAAACTCATTATGTACTTTATGTGCAACTTGTTACTCAAATCTGAGGAAAGCTGTTCAAAAATTAGGATGTCTAAGCAATGATGTTGTGCTGTTACTTGACTTCCAGATGTCAGCTGAACATTCATGATTTGAGTGTGATATCTATAATATGTATATGTGCTATATGTATCATTGGCCTTGTCTTATTTGTTTTATGTCAAATAGTGCTGCCACCCATAAAGGAGTGTTTTTCATTGTTCTTTCAAGTTCAGTCTCTATGAATCTTTGAAATATTTCTGTAGTTCTGGAGCTTGGGTTTATGATGAGAGGACTGTGTTTAAGGCCAGCCTGGACAACAAGGTGAGACTCAAAAAAAAAAAAACCATCAAAAAGATTAGCTTTGAACAAGTATAGTGCCGAACTTAAGGGAGCAAAAAATGTGGAGAGTCTAGTCTGCCCATAACTTAGTTTTGACCTTATAAAATAATTTTGGAAAAGTGGGAACTTTATGAGAAAGACTAAAAAAGTTCTGGCAGCATTATAAAACTATAGCTAGCTTGCTTATTTCAGTAATGATTTACAGGTTAGTGCCATGTACTTGCTTTGTTCTAAACTCACTTTTCATAACTTCATAAGATTAGAATGGAAAGAATCACAAATAGATGATAGAAAATAAATAGGATCTCCAGAAGCACTGAGAAAGTAAATTAGCCTTTTACCTATTTTCTGAGACTGGAAAAAAGTTACAGAGATGAGTGTGAGTAAAGATACATTTGAGGGGAGCAGGAAGAGGTGGCAGAAGCTGTCAGTGACCGATTGTGCATAAATGATCTGTGTCCTTATTTACATGGCTGGGAAATGGAAATGGATTTTACTCACTAGGAGTTCCAGAGGGCCATATGTAGAGTCTTTGACCATGTTGACATACATGAGCAAGGAATCCCTCCCTCGCCAAAGAAAGTCACTGAATTCTGCTAAGGGCCCCCACCCAAGGCCAAAGACCATTAATCTGTAATGATTCCACTCTGGATAGCTGTGTGATTTTTTTTTCCCCCCACCCCTGAAATTTCTCAGCAATCTCAGTATCAAAATGAAGCAAATACATTTTAGCTTTGATTCAGGTTGTGGTTTGTTGGGGTTGAGATGAAAATATATGGAATCTGAAACACAGAATTCTTTCAGGAATCCAAAAGATATTTGTATGTTTTTCAAATGATCAGTTATAAACTCAGCTTTGTAGAGAAGGAGAAAGAAAGAGAAGGGAGGGGAGGAAAGAAAGAGGGAGGGAGGACGGAAGGAAGGAAGGAGCGAACCAAGGAACCAATTGAGAGCTATTAAAGTGGAATGATAAAGAGAAGAGTCAAAAGCTTCCGAGTTTGGAGGGCTGACTAGAAGAGAGTCATAAAGGAAGCACGAAAAGAAAATGTAGTAAGATTTCTGGGAGAGAATTTCTAAGCCAACTCTCAGATGTGACTGAGGCAGTTCATGATTGAAATGCATTAATGAAGTGGTCAACAGCATCATTGCAGTTTGAGGATATACAGTAATTTCAGCTATAGATTATTATGAGTTTGTACCTGGTTGTTGATGGTTCCAGGGTGATAGATGCTATTGGAAAGAAGTGAAACATGATCATTGTCCTGAACATGACATAAGATTGTAGAGGTAGTTTGATTTCAGGTAATAAGATCTTGGTGGCTGTATATGTAGAGTGATGGAGATAAGTGTAAATGAAGATCTTTGGAGTCTAAAAGGTATACTGAATCCTGTTGTGAGGCCTGAGATGCATGTGTACATACAATGGTAGGAGGCCCTGAACCAAGCTCCAGAATTCTCCCGTATGTGATGTAGTAACTTACAAAAAGTACTTTGCTTTGTTGGGGGAAAGGGCACACTACTTAGGTACTCAGCTGAGACTATGGATCCATTCTCAGAACGTTGAGCTTTTAAAAATATACAAGAAGGATAATATGTGTAAAATATTAAAGAAAAGGAATTTTATTGATACATTTACCAAAACACATGTGCTTCTTTATGAATCTATAAATAACAATCTAGAAGCATGTATTAACTACTATAATGTTGCAGTCACAGTCAGCATGTATGGTATTTTAAGCTATTTGAACCATCTACATTGTATTCTATTGATGAAAATTCAGGTACAGTGAATACTATGGTGTTGCCTATATTCATAATTGAGGAATATACAAAATTCAAGTTAGAATTTAACAAAATTATTAACAAATAATTTTTTTCCTCATCCCAAGTTCTCAGACCTTTTCACAAATTCTCTCATGGTCCTCTGGTTAAGAAACACAGATTTGAAGAAGTGATATATCCAGAAGAACATAAATCTGAATAAAAAATAGTTGGTTTTGCATGAGAGAAATCAAAGTCTTGGAGAAGTCATTAAAGAGCTAGGAGATTATTTCCACACCACCATGCTGTAGTGAATGTGGTAGTGAGTTAAGTGGAGATGGTGGGACTGACTTGACTCAGGAGACGGGGGAGAGCTGAGCCAGTGTATTTTATGATTTTTGTTTTTTAAATCCTTATTTCAAATCAAGCTAAAAAGGGGGGCGGGGACAGGAAGCTGATAGGCAGTGAAAAATTCTTACCAGAGTAGAGAACATTGAACAAATGAAAAGGAAAAATTAATGACACAGGAATAGTGAAGTTGTTAGTGTTATCCAGAGTGATATAAACTGTAGTGGAGGGACTGGCAAAATAGGCAGTGTTCATGAATGTTTGGAAGCCTGTTGAAGCAAACCATGGGGAATCATCAAAGTAGCAGCCCGTAACTTTTACTCATATTTCTAGGTAGAAATCTGCTGTTCACTTGTTGGATACCCTTGAAAACATAGTATTTATTTTAACATTATGATAATGGTAAAGAAACATTGGGTTCATATTTTTACTTCTGATGCCTATTTGTCCCTGCTACATGACAAAAATATTCTGTCCAGCTCAAGATAGAAAAAAACCCTGAAGTTAAAGTGAGATACTTGATAGCAAAGTACAAAACAATGTTTGGGGATGGAGGGAATTGTTGGTGTCTTGCAGTAAATCATCAAATGTTTTTTTCTGCTTCTTTATTTTCATTGCTGGTCCAAACACACAAAACCATATGAACATTGGTGAGTAAATAAAAACTTTAAGAATTATTTTTTAAAGTCCATACTTGCCATTTTACTCAAAGGGAGGACCAGGGAATATCTGATAGGGTAAGGAAAATGGCAAAATATGTATATTTTTGGGTTAATAAACTAGACAAACTTCCAATTGATATGATTTAATGTTCAGTTACTTGAAATGTATAGAAGAGTTTGGAGATTCTGATTGGGAGATGTATTAACTTTAAAGTAAATATTGATACCTAAACTAAATGTTAATACTTTGTATATACTTAGTTATTCTAATATGCATTTTATTTCTTTAAGTCTAATAATAAATTTGTTGATTCATAGATTGATTCTCTTTGTATTGTTTATTTAAGGAATTAGCTCTTCGTAGCCAGTTGCCAACACTGGAGCAGGATGGTGGAACTCAAAATCCAGTGTCTTCTCCCGGCATGTCTCAGGAATTAAGAACAATGACAACCAATAGCTCAGATCCCTTCCTTAACAGGTTGGTGAGAGTGCTACTGGCCAATATCTGAAAAAGATGATAGAAAAATTTTTAAGACTGTTCTACTTAGACCTTGTCATAGGCTGTATCGAACATTTGTGTGAGCCAGAAACCATGGCTACAAATGAATCTCCCCTTAAATGACAAGTACAATAAAAGTTGAGGATTAAAAGCCATCTTCAATAAGAGAAAAATGAGCTATTCAGACTTGTGGAAGAGGGGGTACTTCCTTGGTCACATGTTTACTTCTGCCTATACTCTTGACTAATAGTTACTTAAAATTAATCGTGAAAGAACATGTGAATACCTTTCTATGACAGTAAATGAACCGCATCTTAAACCTAATTATGATCTCACATTAAGGACCATTGGCAGATATTTTCTGTGTAACCGTTCAACCTGAGAGGTTTCATCCAGCCGCACTATAAGCCATGTTCTCTTAGAGCTATGGTTTGCAGAGATGAAATATAAAGTTGTGCCTTTTTCAAAAATTTATTAAAATTGTATTTGAAAGTAATAGCTTAGGATGCTTCTTAGTTATCACAGTTGTTGGGTTTCGGACAGATTGCAATATATAAACTATTGACAAATACAGACTGAAACAGATAATATTTTTGGCCTTGAAAGCCACTTACTATTTGATTAAAATTCACTCTTCTGGGTTATAAAATATCTGTGAGGTTTCATTCTTTAAAATATGGAATACTTTGTGGTTTTGATTTTTTTTTCTCCTTAATCAATTTTAAGCAGCATACTTTTAAAAATTAAATATTTTGGTTTAGAAAAGCTGTTATGTCACCTTTTATTTCTCCCCACTTGAACTAAAAACTTCACAATTCTAAGAAAAATGTATTTTATCCTGTTAAAAATATTTAGAACAATAGGATCTATATCCCATTGTTCTCCCAATCTTGTACTGGTAGCCTAGTTGGGAATTTTTACTTTGAAAGTCTTTCAAATATACTTTTAAGTTTGTGTTTAATCTTCTCACAGACACACACACAGTATTTAAAAATTCTGCCTAAAATTAAGAGTATTTATACAAGCTTGTAATTCTGAAGTTAACCGCAGCTAGTGAGGAAAGATCATCATGGGCACAAAACTTTTCTTTCACAAGGAAAACTTCGGATGAGGGTAAGCCCAATACCTATTTTAGTGTAGGCCTGTGTTGATCCAGGATAAAATTAACTTTTTTTAAATAAATGGGTAAGCTACAGATCCTTTTTACAGACATTTGTGTAAATTCTTTTTTTAAAATTTTTGGCAAGAGTTGGACTATAGTTTGAAATTCTTTTCTGGTAAAATCACAGCATAGCAGATAATCAGTTTACTATTTTGAGGAGCAGCTTGTACAGTTATTACCCCCAGTTTCTAAAGCACACATCTGACTATGGCATATTTTTTTTCTTGATACTCTTGATAATTTAGCTATGACTTACCAGTTGACTTAACACTTAACTCATTAGGCTGTAAGCATTTTTGTTCCCCTAATTTGGCAGGGAGTTGACTCTTATTAGTGTTGCAGCATTGCCTTACCTCCCTCTTGTTCTGAGACCTTTCAAGGCCAGCTCAGATGTCCCCCGCTGTGAAACCTTTCCTTTTGCACATATAGTTCATATAGACCTGTATATAATTTATTGGTATATTTGTTCATCTTCCTCATTGCAGTTGTAGTTTGTTGTTATTGACTTCTGTATCATCACAGCCTGGTTTAGTGCCTGTGATAAAGTAGCGATACTTTGGGAACACTTAATGAGTGGGCCCTGCAGGAGGTAGGGTTCTATAGCAAGTGATTCCTAGTCAGGAAAATGGCCCTGTAAACTCTCCTCAGGAATGCTCATGTGCCTCCTGTGTGGATTGAATGCTGCACAACCCCATAAATTCAGCTTCTCTGTAATGTCCTCAGATGTCTAATATGTGCCCTGTGCTACACAGCAGTGAGAAGAGAGTGATGATTTGGACAAGACCACTTGTTCGAGACTAGGACATTCAAAAGTAAAAACAAACTACTACTTCCTGAGGCCTTTCTGTGCACAGCTGTGTTATGTGCTCTCAGAGGCAAGTTTGTGTTTTGTTGGATGTGTGTGAGGCTTATGAATCTTGCCTAAAGCTGGCAGAAGCTTATGGTAAACCAGTGGTTGCAGTATACAATAAAGGGGTGTGTTAGGACAAGGCAAATGCATTGAGCAATTTAGGAAAGAAATTCACAACACTGAACTTTTAGCCTTGAACAATTAAAGCTTGTTTTTAAAGTTTAGGTTTGTTGTTGTTAAGCTTTTGTTCTAAGTTAAACAGTTGCTTAAATTTCCAAGATGTAGGCAAAGTTAAAGTTCATGTTCAGAAACCATTAAGAAAAATAAAGTTTCATAAGACCTTTGTAAAGCTTAGTTTTATAGTCAATGTCAGCTGATATCTTTGTGCTACTAGATAAAGGAGTGTTCTGTTTGTGAATATAATGTTCTGAGGGTATTTACCACTCCTGTATGTAAATCTGGAAAATTTTTCACTTAGCCTAAAGTAAAAAATCTGTCTTGGCTTACATTTTTCTTCAAGGGATGTGCTTTGTAGTGTCTTGTTTTGTTTATCTTTACTACAAATCGAGCTATATGGCTGAGGTTTTTGGGTTCTTCTCCTCACTACAATAGGAGCAAAGAAATCAAGCTACAGGAATTCTTATCTCACTGGCAGTGACTCATCTGTTTTGGCCCAGTCCAAAAAGAAATTCTGCTTTTCTTTTGGATTTTTTGTGGGTTTTTTTTGTTTTTTAGCTTAAGTTCTCTGTGCCAGAGCTAAGAATTTTTAATAAGAGTGTAGTGCAGGCCTGTCTTACTGCCTAGCTAGAGCTTGGGTTTTGACCTCTCTGCCAATGCTACCACCACCAGGAGAATTGAGACTTTGGAACCAACAATCTATGTGGAGCTTGTTAGACCCCTTAAATCCCTTACCACTACCCCCTGATCCGATGGTATCCCAGAGAGAATACATATGCAGAGAATTTTCTGTCAACTAGAGAAACTAACTGGATCTGTCATTTTTTGTTACTGCCACAAAACAGAAAAACCTTAGGAGAGATTTTAGCCCCTTAGAGCTGCCAGCTTCAATTAGGATAACCTGTCTTACATCATTTCATAGTACAGGGCTGTGTATGGCCCTGAAGGAGAATGGTTGTTTTAGGCATTGCAGGGTAAGAATTTTACTAATCCTCTTTGAGAATCTTGATACTCAGTATTTATTTTGCCTGGATTGATTTAAATTTTTTAGCATTGATTTTTTTTTATTCTTTGTTTTTTGTTCTTTGTTTTTTTTCATCAGTACAAGTTTTAGATACATAATGATTACATCCTTCATGGGGAGTTGGTACACGTACATAACATGCCTTTTTACATGCCCTTTCCTCTCCACTCCAGCATTGGTCTTTAACTTCTGTTGTGGTTGTGGTTGTTGTTGTAGTGGCACCTATCACTCTCGAGATGAGAGTACAGACAGTGGGTTAAGCATGAGCAGCTACAGTGTCCCTCGGACTCCAGATGACTTCCTAAACAGCGTTGATGAAATGGATACAGGTTAGTATTTTTAATTGCTCTTACAAAACCTAAACTTTCAGTAACCACCAGATCTGATAACATGTGAGCAAAGGTTTATTCAGATGAAAACCAATTAAAATTATGTAAACTCCAATTCAAATCAAGACTTTTGCTTTCTGTATTGTGATTTGTATTTTAAGTCTTTATTACTTTTTTTCCCTCCCCTCCCCTTTATTTTCCTCTTTCCCTCACAGATTGGGTATCTTAGCTGTATTTGGATAAAACATAATATGACATTTTAACATGTTAATTCACAAGATAAATAATTTAAGGTCTTTATTAGAAGTCTTTTTTCTCATTATAGATTTGTGTTTTTAATTTTGGTGATTTGTGTTCTTAATTTCCATGAGTGTCATTGTCACATTGCTCCTCTTTTTTCTCTAAGTATTTTTGGTCTAACAGGTGTTAGGAGACTGGGAGAGAAATGCTTGGTGGTAAGCCCCTCCTGCTTTATTATCAAAATATTTGTAGAAATCTTGCAAGAACTAAGAAATAGCTATCCTGCAGGGATAATTAAGGAACTATTTCTCCTATGACTTTACTGGTGACCATTGCCCTTGGTTTGACAACTGTTAAGAACATGGGACTTTACAAGGAAATAAAACAGCTCTTTGACTAGCTAGCTGATGACTTGTCTTCTGAAAATATTTGGAAGTCTTTTGTCCCTGTGCTTATCCAGCTTGTGACAATTATGCTACCTGCCATCATGCTACAGCACTGTTCCTCTGTTTACTGAGAATTTAAATCATCCTTAGGAGCCACTTCATATCCAATTTGTGCATGCCACTTATCTGCACTCTTTGAATCTTCGTTTCTTTCTTATCCAAACCCCTATTAATGAATTATTTTAGTTTTTCTGAACACCATAGTCTATTGAAGTTCTGAGGAATGTTAATGTAGTCATACAGAGAAAAGGTTCTGTTGGGCCGGGGATTTGACTCAGTGGTTCTGCTGCCTGCCTTGCAAGCGCAAGGGCCCAAGTTCGATCCCCGGTACCAAAAAAACAAAAAAAGTTCTGTAACCAGGTTAGTTGGGAAATCTAAAAAAAAGGTAGAAAGTTTTATTTACTCAAGAACTTCTAGGAAGATTGTTTTGTTATTGTAGATGAATCTCCATGATTAGAAGATTTTATTAAACATGTAATCTTATTGTGGTGCTGTATATTTGAAAGTCAGTAGTGTAGTGATACTATTGCATGGGGTGCTTGTTTTCTGCCCCTGCTGCATATAATATTTTGAGGAATTTTTATGTTTTTCATAACCCCTTTTGCTGCTTCACACTTAATAATAATCATTCAGACTGTACATTGAATATCTAAACAGTGGTAAAGCAAAGTAAACTTGACATTGTCATTTCATTATCTGGGCATCAGTCCAGGTCAGTCAGGGGAGCTTTCTTTCTCTTTTCATGTCTGTATCTGCTATGACATTAGCTTTTCAAAATATTACCTTATTGTTCTCTTCTCTGTCCCAATAGGTGATACTATCAACCAAAGCACCCTGCCCTCACAGCAGAACCGTTTCCCAGACTACCTTGAAGCCATTCCTGGGACAAATGTGGACCTTGGAACACTGGAAGGAGATGGAATGAACATAGAAGGAGAGGAGCTGATGCCCAGTCTCCAGGAAGCTTTGAGTTCTGACATTCTTAATGACATGGAGTCTGTTTTGGCTGCCACCAAGCTAGATAAAGAAAGCTTTCTTACATGGTTATAGAGCTCTCAGGTAGACTGAATTCTAAATCTGTGAAGGATCTAAGGAGATGAGACATGTATACCTGAAATTTCCAAATAAGCCCGTTATTTTTTTCTGGCTAATACAGAAAAAGATGAACAAACGTCCAGCAAGATTCTTTCATCCATTATTTTGCTCTTCCTTGTCCATTGCTGCTGTTAATATATTGCTGACCTCTTTCACAGTTGGCCCTAAAGAATCAAAAAAGTGTTTTTGTTTCTTTTGCTACTATAACTACTGTTCTTTTGGGGGGCTGGGGAAATGAGCCTGTTTGGATGATGGATGTCATTCCTTTTGCCCAGTTAGATGTTCACTGATCATTTTAACTGTTGGAAGTCAAATGCTTCATGTCACATTATTTTAGTTTGTTCAAGTAGTTTCTTCAGCTGTTTTGGCCAGTGGCAAAACATGTGTCTTGCTGGTCTGACAAGCCAAAAATGATGTACCTGATATTAAGTACTTACTTAATGCTGATTTGAAGAGGTAGCTGAAACCAAGGCTGAAGACTGTTTTACTTTCAGTGTTTTTTTTCCCCCGCTAGTGCTATCATTAGTCACATAGTGACTTTGATTTTACTTTAGGAGCTTATAAGGCATGAGTCAATTTCCATAGAAATACATTAATTATTGCCTCATACTCGAGTATAGATTTGAGTGGATATTTTTGTGGGTGTTTTATTTTTTGTTTGGGTTTTTTTGGTGGCGGTAGGGTCTTTTTTTTTTCAGTTGGTTTTGTTGTTTTCTTAGAACCTAGGCAAATTACTATATTGATTAATCTGTTTATAATTATAGCTTGGGAAGGTTATTGTAGTTCTTTGGTAAAATCTGTATTTTGAGGTTTTTGCCATCTTATTTAAATCTTATTATCTGCTTTTTCTATATATTCACACGCACACTTACAATGTTTATAATAGTGTGATAGCAGAATGTATCTTTTTTTTAGGCTTCCCTACTTTCCAGTTTATTTTTAAATGGTAGCTTTGAATGTATGCATTTAGAAGTCATGGCTAATAGTTTATATTTCATAGTTTGATTCTGTTTGGGAAATCTACAGATATTTGAGGTAGTTTAGTATTCTAGAAAGGGTATTACTATGGATAGTGCCTAGATGAGTACTCTGTGCCCTCTGGACACATGTTAAATATTATCTGATGAACTGAAAAGGGGCAAACAAGAAATGGCTTAATCTCCCCCTTGGACTAATTTGAGTCTTGATGGGAAATTACTGAGTAGGTTTGTAATGTACATGGAAAAAGTAAGCTTCATAGTGGTTTACCTTCCGTTAACTTTGGAAGCTTGCCTTTACCTTAGTTTTGGAAGTAAATTCTAGTACCTTAGGTCTTGTTTATAATGAACACAATAAATAGTAGTAGGTTGAAATAAGATTTTTATAAGACTTGCTCCTACTTTTGTATGCTGAAAATTGACCTGGGTAGTATGTAGAATACTGTAAGGTCATGAGTTAGGTGGTAAAGCGATCAGATTAATAAATGTATATTGGTAGCTGAATTTAGCAAAGAAATAGAGATAATCATGATTATACCTTTATTTTTACAGGAAGAGATATAACTAGAGTATGTGTCTACAGAAGTAATAATGGCTTCCAAAGAATATTTTTTAAAAAGAACAAAATGAGTATGAATTAACTCTTCAATATAAGCTATGAAGTAGTAGTTGGGTATGAATTATAGTGGCACCAGCCAGCCCCTCTATGATTTAAGGGTCTTTCAGTGCTTCTAAAATAAGCCCTTATTTTCAAGGGTTTATAACAGACAAACTCTCTTTTCCTGGCTAAAGCTTCTGTGAAAAGCCTCAGCTTGGGAAGATAGGGTTTTTTTTTTTTTTTTTTTTTTTTTTTCCATTTACAAAATCTTAAGTATTTTGACCCTTCAATTTGGAGGAGTGCAAAAGTGGAAGTTTTAATTTTAAGTACTTTTCAGTGCTCAAAAATAATGCAATCATTGTATTGTATATAATGATTCATACATTGGTCATTCATTGTAATTGACTCTACAGAATTTATCTAAAACACAGGAAAAAGATTCAATCTTTAATTAAGCCTGGGGGGATTTGGCCACTGTGCAGATGTATTGAGTTTAAAACAATAATGAAATTCTACCTAGAATGCAACTTTGAGCATATGGATGATGCAGAATGTTGTGGTGGTTGTTAATGTGCAGAAGATCAAAGCTACTTAGAAGGAGTACCTACAGTTTGCCAGTAAGATACAAATTAAATTCACATCTTACATATACGTATATATATCAGCAGAGTAGCTTTAGCTTAGCGGGAGGGTGGGAAGGTGGGTGTGGGTTGTGCAGAGTTAGTGGGACCTTGATAGAAAACTTTATAAACTTCTTTATCTTTAGTAAAGACTTGTCTTGCATCTTGCTGTCATTAAAGGCAGTTGTTCCTAAAATTTCAATCACTTAAATACACCCACAAAACAAGAATATATAGTCTCCGTTTCCCCTGGACTTTTAATTTGCTCAGTTATACCTCAGTGTTGTAGCAGCACAGTGTGTACCTGACACAGTGCTTTGATCTTATCGTACTCTTTGTACTGACCTGAAGGAGATCTAAGAGTCTTTTCTCCTTTTGAGTTTGAATCACAGCCTTAATGTGGTCTTTCTTGCTTTATGTCTTTTTTCCTAATGTAAAAGTGTTTTAATGCTTCTTGTTTGTATTGGGTAGTATGGGGATAAGATTTTAACTGGTTATTCTTGAATTGCTTTTACAATAAACCAATTTTATAATCTTTAAATTCATCAACTTTTTACATTTGTGTTTTTTCCAGTTAAGGCTTCTTAGATGTAGTTATGATTAATGGAGCACATTAATTTTAAGTTTCAGATCTTCCAAAGCACTATTTTGTAATAACTATTTTCTGAACATACTGCCTTTAAAAAAAAAAGTGACTGTGATACAAATAATGTTGCTGTTCTCAGTATTCATATTAAATAGATGCATTCCCTTGGAGCATAACAGACTGAAAAATAGCAATAATTATGTAAGCCAGAATTCATACCAATCAGTGTTGAAACTCAATGCAAAAACAGAAGGCAATATCCAGTGATTAATAGTTTCATGGCTTTTGTACATCTGAGAAATGAGTAGTCAGATGAATTTTATTTTTGCAAGCATGTTTTTATAAGAATTGTGGGTGTGCCTATCTTAACAATTTTTTCCTGTATCTTGAAAAAGTATTCTCCACATTTTAAATGTTTTATATTAGAGATTTCTTTAATGCACACGTCAAATATATATATATATATATATATATATAGTACCAATGTTACTTCTTGTTTTGTTTTAGATGTAAGAGCATGCTCATGTTAGGTACTTACATAAATTGTTACATTATTTTTTCTTATGTAATATCTTTTTGTTTATGTGGTTCAAATATATTCTTTCCTTAAAGTCTTCCTTGTTGTTTTTAGCAGTTGATAACATTTAAAACTTTTTGTCTTCCAACAGAATAAGTACTAGAAGTAAAGTTATAGTAGCAACTAGTAGACAGATGTAGAGAGTTTAAAATTAGTTTTGCTTCCTAGAGTTAGGTGTGATATTTGAAACAAAGTATAGATAAAGCTCTTTGAACTTTATATGTATACTCTTCATATATACCATCCCCATCAGTACTAGTGTCTCAGCAGAACTGTGTCTCTTTCATCCCTAAGTGGCTTTACTACGTGAAATAGTACAGAGGAAACTGAGATGTACATGACATTGTCTTTCAGGGGGCCTTACTTCTCCAAAATATATTCACGTGGTCTCTAAAGTAGAACACTTAAATTAGTGAAAAGCATTACTTAATGTTTTGTCAATAAAAAGATTTACAAATTTAAGTGAAGTACTGAACTTTGAATAGGAAGTAGATTTAATTGTCTTTGAAAAATGATTTCTGTGTGCTTATCTTCAATTGATGCATCAATTTTGGTAAGGCAAATCTAAAAATGTGTATGTTCTGCTATGTATAATTTCTTACATTGGTAGAATGCTAGCTTTGATGGGAATGAAACTGTTTCTCTTATTTAGTACAAAATACAGTGATCATAGATACTACCTCAAAACCATACCTTGTATTTTGGGGTATAGATGAGGTATAGAACTATGTGCTTGAAGCCCTAATTCAATCCTTGGTACCAGAGAGAAAAACTGTATATTGTGTCTGTTAACATCGTGCCTCTTAGTAGGGAGTTGTTCCAAGGGTCAGTGCCCTCTGGCTTTGTTGATGGCAACAATAACTAGTAATAAAAAGAAATTTAAGTGATTACTTACAGGGGTGATTGGTAGGCCAGTAGGTTATGTATAATTCTGCTTGGTTTCCATTTCCTAACAGCTGAGTTACAAAAGAAGAGAAGCCCCCAAGAACACCCCATTTTCTTTTCTCTAGTGTCAACCGGACCCTCCCTGGTCCTGGCAACTGTCATTTGTAGTGAAAACTGGGCTTTGTAGGGGTAAGTTCAAGTGCTACTCTCCTTTGGCTCGAGGGTTCATTATACACTAATGCTGAAGGCTCTGCCAGGGTGTCTACCATGGGTGTCATCCCTATACCCTTTTAAATTGCTGACATTTGGTCTATATTGTAATTATGAGAAACTTTAAGCCATTTTCCGAGTTAAAAGTCTACTGAATTAATAATCGAGTGAGAGAGCCAGGTAAGGTGGCTTCTACTCCAGAAGTCCCAGCTTCTGCTCCAGAAGGCTGAGGGAGGCTTTGATTAGGGCTAGTAAATACATGGGAGATTCCTGGTTGGATGGATCACTAACATGCAAAAGATAAGCACAAGTATGCACACAAAACTGTGATGGCAAAGTGAGTAATTTCCTGTCCATAAACATAGCCCTTAACTGCAAGACATAATAATACTGCCCCAAATGAAGACAGTTGCAAAATCAAAGACTAGTAAAAGAAGACAATCGTGAAAAGATGTTAAGAATTTTCACTCCTTGCCATATTTTAACAGACTCAAAAACAGAATGACCTTATTTCCAAGCTGACAGCAGCTTGGAATCTGTTAGAGGCCAAAACAGCATCCAAACAGTCCCCCTATTGTCTTGCCATACTGGAAACAGTATTTGGAGAACTCCAAGCAAAGGATTTACTTACGTAAAATTATTAAACAGCTGCTCTGGTACTTAAAGCTATTTTTAAAAGTAAACTAAGCAGATGTGGCATATGCCTATAATCCCACCTACTTGAGGGGCTGAGAGAGAAGGGTCTCTAGTTCAAAGCCAGGCCAGACAACTTACCAAGACTCTGTCTCAATATTTAAAATAAAAATAAGCACTGGGAATGTAGCTTAATGGTAGAGTGCTTACCTAACATCTATGTGGCTCGTTTCATTCCTCCACACCAAAAAGAAACTAAGCCAGGGACAGTGGCGTACAAGTATAGGCCCAGCTTGTGAGGAAGACTGAGACAAGAAGGTCATTTGAGTCAAGTTTCAGGCCAGCCTGGGCACTATAGCCAGACTTCATCTTAAAGAATAAAAGTGGAACTACTGAAACCTGGAGTTACAGTAGCTTGTGAATTTGTTACTGGTTTATACACAAAATGAAGTGGGTGCATAGGGCTTGAAACTTATTTCGTAGGAGTATGATATTCCTTTCTCTATATGACCTTATCCTAGGAATGTTTCATGCAGTTCCCATGACCTTTATAGAATCTATAAAATAGCCAATGTTTTATTTTTTTCGCATTCATTAAGTTGATTCGTACATTTTAGATATACAGTGTGCTGACATGTTACTGGGAATTTGTATCTTTAAATAATACATCTTTTTATCTTTATTAAGTTTATTGGTACATTTTAGGTATACAGTACAATTACATTCATCGTTGGGATCTTGTACCTCTGCATGACTTATCTTAGTTCTTATTTTTCCCCATCCCTCAGCCCTCTCTTCACCCCCTCCACCCTTTCCTGTTTACAAAAATATTGTTTCCGTGTTTTTCCTTTTCAGATTTTTTTCTTTACCCTTTTTACCTTTCCCTTACCCCTCCTATTTCCTCTCTTCCTTTAGACCTTTTCTCCCTTTTACACAATATCAGTTGAACATTTTGATCCTTATTTACACTTTAGTTTTTCACACCAGAGAAATTATTCAGTACTTACACATGTATGACTTATTAATTTCATTTAAGAGAATGGCCTCAATGTGTATCTTCTTAGCTATAAATATCTCTAGTTTCTCCTTTATGGATGAGTATTGCTCCATTTTATTTTTTTAAAATAATGCATCATCATCCAGTCTCTGATGGGCAATTGGGCTGTTTCCAAATTTTAGCTGTTATAAACTGTGCTGCCATAAACATGGGTGAGCATATATTGCTGTGTATGATTCTTTTAATTCTTTTGGGAAGACACCCAGCAGAGGAATAACTGGGTCAAATGAGACTTCCAGTCCTAGTTGTTTGAGGTATCTCCATATTGATGTCCACAGTGGTTTCACCAGTCTGCACTCCTACCTACAGTAAAGAAGGGTTCCTATCTCCCCACAGCCCTACCAGCATTTGTTATTGGTTGATATCTTGATAGCAGCCATTCCTTTTGTGTTGAGGTGGAATCTCAGTGTTGTTTTTATCTGCATCTTTCAAATGACCAGTGATGTGGAATATTTTTTCATATGTTTGCTGCTTTTACTTGTTTGTCTGAGAGATGTCTGTTCATTTCAGATGCCCACTTTTTAATTGGGTCTTTATGTTTGGAGGGGTCTGTGTTTTTTTAGTTTTTGATATTTTCTAGATAGTAGACCTTTGTGTGAGGAACAGCTGAGAAATTCTTTCCCACATTGTGGGTTGTCTCTTAACTCCACTTGTGATTTCTTTGGCAGTGCAGAAGCTTTATATGAGGTGGAACTGCTGAGCCAAATCACCAGCCCTGGAAACTTTTTTAAAAGGATAAGATCCCAGTTGATTGATTGTGCTAGTTCCTGTAGTACTGAGGATTTGTTCATAAAGTATTTTCCTATGCCAGTATCTTCAAGACTTGTACCCAATCTCTCTTCCCTCAAGTTTAGTGTTTCTGTTTTTCATTGTGTCTTTTTTTTTTTTTTTTTTTTTTTTTTAACTCCGATCCTTGCACTTGCAAGGCAGGCCACCGAACCACTGAGCTAAATCCCCGGCCCTAGTGTTTCTGTTTCAATATATCTTTAATCCACTTAGATTTTAGTTTAGTGCATGGTGAATGATACTCGTCTAGTTTTAATCTTCGACAAGTTGAAATCCAGTTTTTCCAACACCATTTATTAAATGAATCCAGTGAAGCTGTTTGGCTCCTTTGTCAAAGATGAGGTAGCTGAATATGTCAGGAGTTGTTTCTGCATCTTCTAATCTATTCCATTGATCCTCAGGTCTGTTTTCTTTGCCAGTACCATACTGTTTTTATCACAGTGGTTTTGTAATATAATTTCAAGTTGCGGATTGTGATACCCCCACCTTGTCTTTATTGCCTAGAATTGCTGTTGCTATTCTAGCTCTCTTGTTCCAACTGAATTTTTGGATTGTTTTCTCAAAGTCTGAAGTATGCTGCTGGGATTTCAATTGGGATTGCATTGAATGTATATAGCAGTTTTGGTAGTATGGCCATTTTTACTATGTTGATTCTTCCTACCCAGGAGCAAGGGATGTCTTTCCATTTTTTTATATCCTCTTCTGTCTCTTTTTTTGGAGTGTTCTCAATGTAGAGGTCTTTGATTTCTTTCATTAGTTTGATTCCTAGGTATAAAATAGCCTATGATTTAAATATACCCTTGGATCTAATTTTCATTCATTATAGGATATTATTAGAAGCCACATCTCAGTTTCTTTTAAGGTATTTACTCAATTTCAAAACAGATTTTTATGTTACAGTGGGTTTACACAATATTAAAAGGATGGCTTATCTAAGCCAATTAAAAGAGAAATTAACTTTCTCAAAAATAAAGTTCTAGTGGCAGAGTGAAGAACACTCATATTTCAATTCTGTCTGCATGAACAGAGTAAAGCAACCACTGGAAACCTATCCAGAGATCATTTCTGCTTCAGCCTTGGGATTTAAGCAACTTGTACGAAAGCATATCTTTCTACTGAAGGGAAGGATAAGCACATCAGCAGAGGTCAACAACAACATTTGATGGGTTGTGTAAGAACAGGATCTAATGATGCTCAGATCACAACTTTGGAGAATGACCACTGGGGTGACCATAATTAAAATCTTAGGTTCCATGAGAGATGGAAACAGTCATGTTCAAGAGCAGCCAGCCTACTAAGCAATCGGAATGTTCCAACACAAAGCCCACATGAGAGTTATTTACTGGAGAGAGGCCATTTGCGGAAGTGTTTTCTTTCTTGAACACCAGGAAGTCTCAAGCCCTACAGAATCCCAGTGAGAATACCCAAGAGGAGAATCTGGACTAGACATTTAGTTCTTTTATAATCCAAATCCTTGAACAGTTTAGCTATTATATATTCTAGGCCAAAGGAGTTTCTTTGGTTGTCTTGTGGGGTTTTTAGAAGATCAGCATAAGCATATGTGCTGTCCATTCAAAACAGTTGTCTCACCAGATCATGTGTGTTAATAATAAGCTCAGAACTCTTCAGGGTACATCCTCATCGATAGTGGAGCAGTGGTCATGGCCACATAGAGGATATTGTTAAATTTTTAATCTAATTTGAGCTCAAAATTATCACATCTCTTGTCTGTCTCCCACAGTTAACTGAAGTAAAAGTCACAAGGGCTGGCCATTTCCATTTTTCTTGGAGTTGTATCCTATCCTGCTGAGTATAGCAAAATTGGAAAGCAAATTATTACAATCAAGTTGAGATCCCACAGCCATAATTAATGGAACTGAAGCTTCTGAGATGCTTTTTCTATCATGAGTAAAATGAAAATTACAATTTACATAATCTCAGACCAGAGTTATTATCATAACACTGCCACATATCTTAATTGATCTACCTAGATCCTATAGATGAACTTCATGCCATACTGTGGAAGTTTTAGGGCATAGCACATAACTGGGAAATATTTTTTCTATACAAGGCTAACCATTTTTAGTGGGCCTCAACAATTGTCTTTTTACTTGATTCTAAGCTTCCATACTCCTGACTCCACTGCTAGTAGGACTTTGTTCCCATACAGAGTCCTAGGAAGATTGCCACAACGTTGAGACAGTGCTATAAAAATGAAAAACAAAAAACCACACTGATTCTTAAATCTTAGACCATTTTTTAATAAGTGTAATAAGTTGGACATAAGTTTGTCCAACAGATATGTTGTCAGGTAATAGTCTAGTCTTGAATAATTAATGGTATGATAACTCCCACAAGGGGACTACAAACTAGCATAGTGCTTAGGAGTAGTTACAATATACTATGACAGTATAATCTCTGGGAAGATTACCCAGGAATGATGAAGAAAGGCTTATATGGCTAAAATTTAAGCTGGACACTTAGAGAACATGACTAACCCAACATAAGTGGTTAGTGAAGAACTAAGAGCTTATGGTAGGAAAACTCAGCTACAGGAAGCTGAAGCAGAAAGATCACGAATTCAAGCACATTCAGCATAGCAAAACAGTATCTTAAATGTGTTGGGCACTATTCTGGGAATACAGAAATGAACAAAACACAAGTTTTGCCCTTGGCAAATTGATGTTCTTGACAGACCAGAATCAGATGAGGATAGGTAATGTGTGCTAAGTTCTCATCCAATACCCAGTCACTTTCCCAAGCACTTAGAATTCATTAACTTAACCCTCAACAGTTCAATCTCGTAGGTACTACAGTTTGACAAGAATACTAGCATAGAGGTCACATATCTTGAGAAGTGGATTTGGAGAGTTTAGCTCCAGGATCTGGCCTATTTTTGCTTGAATTCTAGGGTTTGGAAAATTTGACTATCCAGTGAGCAGTAGAGGCCAAGCTTTGTTAGAGACAATATCATCAAAAATTATTTTAAGTATGTTGCATTTTAAGGAAATTTTAAGCAGACTTACCTAAAGTGTAACAACGATGAGCTGAGCATACAAGTAGACAAAAAAAACAGGCATCTCCCTACCAGTTTGCCCACATTAACAGGATCTCAGATATCTGTGGTGTTTCCATAATACTGTGGATCAATTTTTTTTCTGGTCTGCTGGATGGGAGGTGATTTCACAGATATCTGAATTGGTTTCCCCAATAGTATAATTAGATTCATTTCCTTGGCAGGTGGCTATTGTAGAATGGGAATTATTTTGTGCAGCTTATTGTGGAGACAAAAATAGGGAAGCAGCCAGCTGCAATGGATATACTTGTAGCTACTCGAGGATGAGGTGGGAAGATCATTTGAGCCCACAAGTTTGAGATCAACCTGGAGCAATATAGTAAGACTCTTATCTTTAAAAATGCAAAGCATGGTGGCATATACCAATAATTTCACACTGGGGAGACTGAGGCAAGAGGATCTTAAGTTCAAAGCCAGCCTGAGTAACAGCAGGCTCCTTAAAAAAAAAAAGAAAAAAGAAAGAAAACCTAAGTAGAAAGGCCGGGGATTTAGCTCAGCGGTTTGGTGGCCTGCCTTGCAAGTGCAAGGAGCCGAGTTCAATCCCCAGTACAAAAAAAAAAAAAAAAAAAGTAGGTTTCCAATTTGTAAAATTTACATCGAAAGTAAGCTCAAGGCTATCAAGAGCTGCTTCATAAAGCCTATGAACACAGCATGTTTACAGGATTGCTCTTCTAACTGCTGTGAGACAGTGACTGGGATAAGTGAGCATGATGAGGCCCAGCTAGACAATGACTGGTGATGCATGGGAGAGATAACAGTGGTCAGCACTAACTAGCACTCTGGCTGGGAAATGAAGCAAACGCAACAGGCTGCAAGACTGACTCTGGGAGAGAGAAGGAGAAGGATATGCTGCAAAATGATGGAGCCCAAGCAGGGTGGGGGAAATAACCCGGACCACCACAAACAAAATGTCTTGTGAAATACAGATCACAAAGACTTCAAGGTGCACAAGCTGCTGCTTTGTTAATCCTGGCTTGCTGGAAAGACAAATGATTCAGATGGTGGATTTCTTGGGCAGATCAAGAGGATTAGATTCCAACAGGACACCCAGATAACTCCACAAATAGCAAGAGCAGTCCATGACTCCTTTAAAAGTAAGAGCAAAACCAAAAGAATTTAAAAAGTATATGCAACAGTCCCAAATGGAAAACATGAATTTGAGATTTTTTTACATCATTATGTTTAAATGCAAATCAAATTCCATTAGAATATCTCTCTATGTTTAAAATAGTAATTCCTAGGCCAGAAAGGACATGGGAGATGGGTTTCACCCTCTGAATTGAGAAGTCAGGCCAGTCGTAAGTGGCTTTTGGAAGGCATGGGTCTAGAAATGCTGGCATTAAGTCCAGTAAACAGCTAAACGCACCCCCTGTTGCACACACACTGCTGCTTATATCCAGCACAGAGCTCAGTGGTCTATTTGCTGCCACATCTGTCAACATGATCAGAGGGGCATCTGTCTAGAGCAACAGGTACACTCCTCAAACCCACAGGCTATAAATCTAGGTAGAGAAAGCACTGACTGAGATGCACAGAGAGACATGAAAACTGGGAGCTGCTGGAATAAACATAGCCCTAGAGTGGAAACTGTTGACAGACTATGCCCAGCAGAATTCAGCATTCACACACAGAACCAGTACTCTGTGCTGGGCCAATTACTCTGCACTCTCCCCTCCCCAAATTAATAGAGGAAATCAGATATGCGGACAGGGAAAGGCATATAGTTAGTCACACCCACAGCATATCACTAGAAAGCAGACACTAGAGATCCGCACACTAGCAACAAAGTATCCACTGTAAGGGACTTGCAACCCTCAGCGTGCATGCCCCCCCCAAAAGAACAATAGAACAGCAGAAGGCAACAAAATGCCTTTAAAAACTCACAACTTGTCAGTCTCAACTACATTGTGAGACCCTGTCTCAAAAGAAAACAAAAACAACCAAAAAAACCAAACTCCCAATTCCAAAGCATGGGGCATTCCTCCCCATGGGGCATCACTAGGGAGAAATCAAAAGCCAAATAGATGAATTATACAAAATAATAAGAGAAAATTAATAGATAAGGTGTTTGGCCAACTCAAGATGTAACTAAACACATAGTGGACTTAAAATAATCACTGAGTTTACAGAATACAATAATAAAAAGCTAGCTGAGCTAACCAAAATAATAAACACAATTGAACACAGTTAAACAAAGAACTGGAGTCCATGAAAAGAAATGTACCAAAAAGAAATCCAGGATAGATTGAGAGAGAAGATGGTCACCTTGAGGATGATGGCAAAGATGAGAGTCTCTGAATCAGCAATGGAGAAAAGCAGGTACCCTGATGTGAGAGCGAATAATAATCTGATACAGGAGATTAAATGAAAAACCTGCTGGGCTAAAATCTAGTGTCTGGGTAGGGTGCAGGAGGAAAGTGGACTCCTGGATCCTGGCATCCCAACCCACACCCCAGACTGGCATACATGCTATCTTGGGAAAAAATTGGACTGAAGGTGAGTAAACTTTTCAGCAGCAACCTACTTGACAGAATAGACTCACAATCACCTGCCCAGACACAATAAGTGAGATACTTGAAAGCCAGGGATTCAGAGAAGCCAAAAACAGAATGGTCTATGAGACAACAAACCCATGCACTTGGGTTTTAAAAACAATAGTGCTCCAGCACTTGTGAGCAGCAGGGCTGTGGGAAGAGAGAAGGCTTGCCCAACACAGAAAAAAATGTCACTCTTTCTCTTCACGTAAAACATGAGTGCTCTGCTGGTAGGTCATTCAGCACTCTACCCATGATTACTGGCTGGTTTCCATGGTAGAGTGGGGCAGCATCTGCTAGCTGAGGACTACACCAAGTACATGGATCAGAAAGTGGAGCAGGGGAGATCCATGAGAGGAAAGATGGAGACTGGTGTCTGGGTCAGAGGGCTTCTGGCACTGCGCTGGGCAATAGGCTTGTGGAGCTCCCTTCCATCCCAAGCAGAGAGCAGCTGAACACCATAAGCAGGCCTCACCATAGTGGGAGAAACAGGTTGCATCCCTGGAGACGTGGAAGAGAAGGGTGCTCTCAGTGTTCCCAAAGCCCTCATATGGTTTCTCCCAGATTGTTTTCCTCAGAAAGGTGTGAGATGATATGAAGTCCTGCCGACCACCCACCACACTGCAATAGCAAAAAGGTCCCTAGGCTCTACCCCAGGTTCTGTGGTCAGGTTTGAGAACAGAGCTCAAGACACACATCTGTGGTCAGAGGGATGGAGGACAGCACCTGGGCTAGAGGTCTTCCAGTGATACACTAAGCAAGGAAAACCTATGGAGACAACCTTGATATTTGCCAGGAAGCAAAAGGAGTGGGAACATAAGATCCCTGGTAGAAATTAACAGAAAACCAAATAACCAGGAGTTGGACAAACTATACCACATCAGCTTCCTCCCAAATCAATTTGTGCAGTCAGATTTTGAGACTGTATTGGAGGCCTGAAGTTAGCCATGCCTGGAGCACAGCTTGCAGCCAGGAGGTGAGTCTGGAGGGATTGGCAGCCCTCACTGATTTCCAGCCTGCAATTGAGAAGTCTGCAGGGGAAAACTGGTTGGCTGCCTGCAGTCAGACTGTGACTCCAGTATAGAGGGAGCTATGTGTATACTCTGGATTAATGCTATAAAAACTCTTGGAAGATTTTTGTTTGTTTGTTTTTCCTCATTGAGTTTATTGGTACATTTTAGGTATACTGTACAGTTACATTCATTATTGGGATCTTGTACTTTTACATGACAAATCTTGGTTCTCATTTTTTCCCCTTGTCCCTGCCCTCCCTTCACCCTCTCCTCCCCTCCCCATTTACAAACATTTTATTTCCATTTTTTCATTTTCTCCTATTTTTTTTTCTTTCCCTTATTACCTTTCGCCTGCCCTTCCCACTTTCCCTACACCTTTAGACCTTTTCTTATTTCACATTGTCAGTTATTGTTTGTTTTTATTTCTTTTCTGTGTGTTTGTTCTAGGTTATTGTAGTTGTTCGTTTTTTCTTGTTCTTGCTTTGTTTCCTCTTTGTCCTGCTCCCTCTTTTAGTCCTTCTACAACTATCTCCTCCATATCTTCCTTCTTTCTTCCTCATTTTCTTCTCTCCTTGCCTTCTATCTCTTCAGCTTTCATATAGCACGTATATATCAGAGGTTTGTACATTCACACAAGACTAAGAATTAGCCAGTGCTGTAATTTAAACAGTACTCTTCATGGGCGTGTCATGGTAATCTTTAACAAAAATGTGTATAGAGGATTCAGACAAAACTATCTGCAAATGTATTAGCAGGTTCTGTCAATCTCACAGCCTCCCTCAATCTCTAAATACACTTCCCTCCCACAAACTCTAAATATACTTTCACCCAACTGCATACCTCTTCCCACCTACATAAATATTCTCTCAAACCTTCTCAACACTAGCCCTTTACCCTAGCTATAAAAATAATTCCAATAGAGTCCAACCCATTTTTGTTTTCATTTAGTTATGTTTCTCTTACCCCTCTCTTCCAGTAATATAGCACCTTCCTTTTTTTCCTTCTTTCCTTCCTCCCACCCTCCACATCCCAGATGAAGCACAAGTGGAAGTGTAATATAGTCTGTAAGGAGTATCGATAAAAGGATGAAATGATTAAAAGTTTTATTTTATGACTGATATATGGTTGGATCTGTTCATGCTGTAATAAGGAGATTTCTCTCCTTACAACACTGGTGACTGGGTTCATCCTAATGAAATTGAATAGGTTGAAGTGGTAAACAATGCCTCTAACAAATAAAGCCAAAATCACATCACTGGAAAACAGAAACTAAGGATCTTTTCATACCAACAACAAATTATCTTTATTAGACCTCAACCCTCAGCACAGTTCCTCTAAAGACTGCCCATTCTCCCAAAGCAGACCACAGAAGTACTAACAGGAAATTAAACACCAAATAGCCAAGATACATAAAATTCTTAAAAAGAAGAATCAAAGAAAATAAGCAAGCTCAAAGATGACATAACCCAAAATATAGTAGAACTAACAAATTGGCTGGTGTGTTATGGAAGAAATAAATAAAAAATTAGGTTAAAATTAGAAAAACAAAAATAGCTCAGTGGTTCTGTCCCCTGCTTCACAAGTGCAAGGTCCTGAGTTTGATCCCTGGTACAAAAAAAAAAAAAATAAATCAAACCATAAATGACAAATTTATCAAAAAAATAGACTCCATGAAAAGGTGGGAACAGAAATCCTGGAGATGACTCCTATTGAATACATGAACAGAAAAATTATCAATGTGAAGAAAGGCTTAGACCATAAATACGACAAGAAATTAAAAAAAAAAAATTCAACCAGCAGATACTAGATGATGTTAATAAAACATAACACTAGTTGGAGTTAGAAATTAAAGGACAGCACATATGAAATAAAAATTGTGTTACACAAATCATAACAGCAAACTTTTCAAATCTGGGGAAAGAACTCAACATATGGGTAAGCAAGGCTTGCAGAATACCAATTATAATGAAAAAGGAGCTCCCCATGACACATCATAGTCAAAATTCCAAAAATCCAAAACAAAAAAAGAATTTTAAAAGCTGTCAGAGGGAAGCAAAAAATCATTTCCAAAGGCTAACTCATTAGAATTACAAAAGACTTTTCAACACAGACTTAAAAGGCCAGGAGCATTTGGAATGAAGTCCTTCAAAGCCTACAAGAAAGTGTTCAACACTGATTAATATATCATGCAAAACTCTTTCAAAACTGATGGACAATTAAGAACATTCCATGACAAAGAATGCCTTAAGAAATTCATGAACATCAACCAGCACTCCAAAAAATAGTCAAGATATCCTAAACAGAGACAATCAAGACAACAAACCCAAGAAGTCTGATGGAATGAATACAGCAAGCAAGGTCAGTAGTTAAACAAAAACAGAAAAATAAAGTAGTCAACAACAAAAAAGAATGCAATGACAGAAATAACTCAATACCTTTCAGTAATAACTTCCAAGGTAAATGGCCTCAGTTTCTCAATTAAAAGACACAGATTGGTGGACAGGATTAAAAACAACAGCAACAACAATTTGTTGTATGTAAGACTCATCTGATTCAAAAAGAAATCTATAGATTAAAGGTCAAAGAATGAAAAACATCCCATGCACCAGGACCCAAAAAGCAATCAAGAGTACCACTTTTATTCTCAAAGTAGACTTCAGGCTAAAACTGATTGGAAGAGGCAAAGAAGGCACTACATATTAGTTATGGGAATGATTCAACAGGAAGTGATAGCAATTGCAAATATATACAAACTAAATATCAGTGCACCCAACTTCATAAAACAAACACTACTGGACATAAAAGAGCAGATAAGCACCAACACAATCTTAGTGGGGGAACCCTATAACCCCCTTGAAAAAATAGGTAAGCTGAAAAATTAACAAGGAAATATCAGAACTGAACAATACCTTTGAACAAATGGCTAGATTTCTAGAAGGATCGAAGAGCAGTATGCAAAAACAAGTCAATGTCTCCAAGATTTGGAACCCAGACAGTAAAAATATAACAATTTGGGGAAGGAAGGAAGGAGGGATATGGATCCCTGAGACCCACAAAGGATGAGGGAAAACTTGAGCCCATGGAGGAAGTGAAGAGACAGCTCTCAACACAGAGAAAGGAGAGAGCCCTCTGCACTTTCTTCCAGACTCCTGGGAGAGAGAAAGATCAAATCTACAGAAATATAGTGAAAACAGGTGACTCCAAAGGCCTGCAGGAAAAAATGCACCAGTGGAATGAAGCAGTGGAGGCTGAATGCTACAGCAGCTGGTGAGTGACTCCAGTCCAAGTGACTTCCATGTTTCCTGGAAAGAGTGCTTGACCCAATACCATTTTAGGGAAGGGTCAACTGAATGCAGGATTCAGAACAGCCATTGGTTGGCTTCATCTCAGGGCTCTCAGTGTTGAAATCCCACAGTGACTGGGTGAGGGACAAACATAGGAGATGTCCAGTGTGAGGGAGCCATGGTCAGGCTGGTAAGACACACCAAGTATGTTCAGTTGTAGACCGAAAAACTCAGGCACCAACCCCACAACCACAGGGCAGGATCAGCCTGAACTTATGTGGAGTCAAAGCACCTGAATCAGCACCATACTCTAATTCTACTGCAGGCTTGCTGGGATCATCCAGCATGGATATGAATTCTTTTCCCCTCTGTCTGCTAGCGACAGCAGAGTCACATGCTGAATTGGACACTACCACAAAACAGTAGATTCTAGGAGATAACCACAGGCTTGATATCATGGAAATTTTTCTTTTGTTC
This sequence comes from Fukomys damarensis, assembly GCF_012274545.1. Lineage (NCBI taxonomy): Eukaryota > Metazoa > Chordata > Mammalia > Rodentia > Bathyergidae > Fukomys > Fukomys damarensis. Next base: position 51,492,869 of record NW_022900928.1, read on the forward strand.
CCTTTCCTTCTGATTTTGTTGTTGTTATTTGTTTGCTTGCTTTTTTCCTTGATTGTTTTTTTCATTAGTGTGAATGCTGTTTTTCTTGTTTTTGTTTTTTCCTTCTTTCTTTCCCCCCAGTCTTCTTCACAATTTTCCTGAAGCTTGGTTAATCTTCATTTGTCCTTCAGCATTGCATCTATTCTCTTTCTCTTCTTTTTATTTCTCTATTTTTCCTCTTATCTCTTGAAAATTTTCTCTCTTGAAGGTAAAATCTCTCTATTGAGTGGATATATGCTGTATATACTTTTCTGATTTGTTTTAAATTTTGTTATATAACTATAAATCATGTACCTATGGTTAAAGGTGATAAACTAACAGCTACCACAGTTTGTCATTTTCTAGATTGTGCTTGATGCTATTGTTATTTCTGATTATACTACTTTAGCCAATGTGACAATTGTGATCAGCTGTTCTGCCTAGTATGCTAGTACCAAGACTATATGGGTGTCATAAACAATACCATAGTCCAGATACCAAAGAACTAGGTGATAAGTCAACCAGGCAGGAACTTCTCATACCTAATAAATTGAAAAATCAAAATCGTGGGACATGATCTTAAAAGCCAGCTATGCCTAAAAGACATTTCAGAAAAATAGTCAATTTCTAAAGAGATCTCAATACTAGTAATAAAGCTACCCACCATAAGCAATTTATAAGCCTAAGAAAACAAATTTTTAAAAATAGAAAAAGAGAAAACATGGAAGCAAAATGCAACTCCAGACCTTCAGCTCACCCAAGGCAAATAAATCCAAGGGGAATTGAGGTGGAAGAAACAAAAAGCCACTGAGCTGATCTTTCTGAAATGATAGCACTGGAAGTAACAAAGCAAATGAATGAGTCTCTAGAAAAAAGCAAATCAGACATAATTATAATTATAATTAGATAACTAACAAGATGATGACCATAATGAAGTACACAGTTAATGAATCAAAAGCAGATACAGATTTTTTAAAATATAGAGACATTTAGGAAAGTGAAAACCATGAATACACAACATAGGAAAAATGGGATTCCATAAAACACATTTAAACAGACATCCAGGAAATGAAAAATTCTATCAAAAGTATATCCAGCAGGCCGGGGATTTAGCTCAGCTGTTCGGTGGCCTGCTGCCTTGCAAGCACAAGGACCGGAGTTCAACCCCAGTACCAAAAAAAAAAAAAAAAAAAAAAAAAAAAAAAAGTATATCCAGCAGAGTCAACCAATGTGAAGATAGAATATCAGATCTAGAAGACAGATTTGTGGCTAGCAATCAAGTGAAAGGCTTCTTAAAAATAACAAGGGACCACTTGCTAGATGATGCAAAGAATTACAAGATTAATTGAAATCAGTGTAAAATCAGAAGATAGCCAAAAGGACATTAAAAGAATTGTTAACAGAAGTGCTAGCAGAAAACTTGCCAAGCATGGAAAAAGAATTTGACATAGAGATAAGTGAGGCATATAGAACTCCAATTAGCCACAATGAGAGAAAAACTACATCAAGACATATAATCGAGATTCCAGAAATTCAACACAAGAATAGAATATTAAAATCCATTAGAATCCAGCAGAAGGTGGAAGGCAGAGGTCCAGGACAGCTACTCCGAGATTCCATTCTCCCTCCAGCCCACATGGGACCAAAATGTGAGGACTAGGTTGAAACACATCCTCACTCTGCCTGCACCATGACCAGCATCCAGTGGAAGGTGGAAGGCAGAGGTCTGGGACAGCCACTCAGAAATCCTGTTCTCCTTCCAGTCTGCCTGGGGCCAACCAGTCAGAACTAGCTTGCCACCCAGGTGCCTCTACAAACCATCCCCCCCGCTCTCAGGCCTCCTGATTGTGCCAATCCTTGGGTCCACTCTTCAGAGGCACAGGTAGACATAAAAGTCATTTTTCTGAGCTCCAGACTTTTAATATCTTCAAAGAAAGGGCAGAGGGTACCTATAGTAGAACATTGCGGAGTTCAACCTGCAGGAGATCAGGGAGCTCAATTTGGGCCTTGCAGCCTGAAACCAGCCTAAATCTCAGGGGTCTGCCATCAGCTAGCTGAGATCAAAGGAGTTAGTTCTGCACATGGCTGTGCACATTGTATATTACCACAGCAAAGATATAGTCTGAAAGAGACCATTCAAATTCTTTTTCTTTCTTTTCCTCACTCCATTCTGCAAATTCTTTTTTTTCTGTCCTCTTTTTCCAACTCAGTCTCTTGCTCCCCATATTATTCCTCTTTTCCCTTTCTTTTCATGTTCCTGCCCTAACTTGGATTTCTCCTTTTATCATTTTTCTTCTTTCTTTATGTTCTTTTCTTCTCTCATTTTCCTTCATTCAAGAGTCAATAGTTTCAAAGGAAAGTGAGTCCCTATTACTGTTAAGTTATTATATTCTTTTTTGTTTTTGTTTTGGTACCAGGGATCAAACTCAGGTCTTTGCACTTGTGAGGCAGGTGGCAGAACCACTGAGCTAAATCCCTGGTCCTAAGTTGTTGTATTCTTGTCCTTATGCTTGCACTCTGTCATTCCCTTTTGACTTCAACAGTATCCTAAAGTTGTTTGGTCATCCTGTGTCATCTGGCTTCACTTGAAATATTCTCCAATTCTTTTACTTATCTACTCCTCTCATCCTAACTCTGTCTAACCCCCATCCTAAATGGTAAGGATGCTATATTAAAGAGTTTATTCACTGCAAACATATTTTGGGCTGCTCCTTGATTTTAATTTAATTCACATGGTTTAAAGGTGATAGATTAATGACTACGACAGATGGTCAATTTAAGTTGTGCTTGATCCTATTGTGTTGCTGATTGTATCAATTGGGGTAAAGGGTTGTGATTGATTTAATGAGTTGTCTTCTCTGATATTATGAAAGTGAGAATGTCTCTGAGTCACTAGAAACTCAAAAGCTAAAGTGCAACTATATCAGGAAGATTTAAGTAATAAGCCAGGAATTAAACCCAACAACAAAAATAAAAATGAGAAAACACTTAAGCAAGACACAAAGACAGACTTCCAGTTCACCAGTGGAAAAAAACAGTAGGGCAAATGAGAATGAAAAGTCTGAAAGTGAGCCACCAGGGCACCCAGAACTCATAGCACAGGAAGTAACAAAACAGATCAATCAGGCTCTAGAAAAATTCAAAACAGAAATAATTTCCAATATAACCACAGAGATGGTGAGAAAAATGAAAGTCTTGATTAGCGACTCTAGAACAGAAACTGACAAAAAAATAGATGAGCTGAGGACCATGATAGGAGCCATGAAGGCCCAGCATAAGAAAGAAATGGAAACAATGAATGCCCAACATAGAAAAGAAATGGTATCCATGAAAAAGATTCAAACAGATATCCAGGAGATTAAAAACTCTATTGAAAGTTTTTGCAGCAGGATAAATGAATGTGAAGATAGGATGTCAGATATAGAAGATAGGATTGGAGTCAGTGACCATGAAAAGAGAGGTCTCTTAAAATCAGTAAGGGATTGGCTCCCAATCCAGCAGGCATGGCTCAAGCGCCGGGAGGTAGGCTGGGCCCCGATCCACTGCGGGAAGGAGAAGCACGCCTGCTCCAGACCCAGCCACCATTGCTCAAGTGCCGGGAGATGGGCCGGCCCCAATCCACCGTGGGAAGGAAAACTACGCCTGCTCCTGACCCAGCAGCCATCGCTCAAGCGCCGGGAAGGTAGCCGCGCGGGCGCCCCTGAACCGCCATAAGCCCCCCTCCCCCCCGCACTCTCAGACCTCCTGACTGTGCAAGTCTTTGGACCCACTGCAAAAACAGAGGTGGTCATCAAGGGTATTTTTCTGAGTTCCCAACTTTGAACATCTTTAAAGAAAGGGTGGGGGAAAATCTGTAATAGAACGTTGCAGAGTTCAGCCATTCAGAAGGATGGGGAACTCATTCTGGGCCTTGCAGCCCAAGGTCAGTCAGCATCATGGGGTTCAGGAATCAGCTAACTGAGATCAGGAGTCTTGCATCCTCACTCTGTCTGAGCCATTAAATGGTTAATATACTATATTGAAAAGTTTGTTCACTGCAGACCTGTTCTGGACTGTTTCTTGATTCAATTTAATTCAAATGATTTAAGGGTGATAGACTAGTGACTACCACAGGTGGTCAAGGTCAGTCAGCATCATGGGGTTCAGGAATCAGCTAACTGAGATCAGGAGTCTTGCATCCTCACTCTGTCTGAGCCATTAAATGGTTAATATACTATATTGAAAAGTTTGTTCACTGCAGACCTGTTCTGGACTGTTTCTTGATTCAATTTAATTCAAATGATTTAAGGGTGATAGACTAGTGACTACCACAGGTGGTCAGTGCCCAAGTTGTGCTTGATATTTT
>NW_022900928.1:51497477-51498078 GCF_012274545.1 Fukomys damarensis
AAATGGAAGTCGTGATTCGAGACTCTAGAGCAGAAACTGACAAAAAAATAGATGAGCTCAGGACCATGATAGAAGCCATGAAGGCCCAGCATAAGAAAGAAATGGAAAAAATAAACGCCCAACATAGGAAAGAAATGGAATCCATAAAACAGATTCAAACAGATATCCAGGAGATTAAACACTCTATTGAAAGTGTATGCAACAGAATAAAAGAATGCGAAGATAGGCTCTCAGATATAGAAGGTAAGATTGCAGTCAGTGACCAGGAAAAGAGAGGTCTCTTAAAAACAAGAGATCATGAGAAATCGATCCAACAACTCCTAGGTGATGCAAAGAAGAATAACATAAGACTGATAGGAATCCATGAAGTAGCAGGAAAAAATACAAATGACTTCAAAAAGCTGTTTGCAGAATTAATGACAGAAAACTTCCCAAACAGAGGGGAAGAATTTGACATTCAGATAATTGAGGCATATAGGACCCCAACTAGCTACAATCAAAAAAATAAAATCTATGCCTAGACATATAATAATCAAGATCCCAGAAACCCAACAGAAGAACAAAATACTACAAGCAGTAAGAGAAAAGAAACAAATCACAT
>NW_022900928.1:51499784-51501207 GCF_012274545.1 Fukomys damarensis
ATAATTTTAAAAAAAAACCATAATATGCCTGAGATATAGCTAAGCAGCACAGCACCTGCCTGGCAAGCATGAGGCTCTGAGTTCAATTCTCAATTCCCAAATGAATAAATAAATAATTTTAAAAAGTAAAATAACTATAATAAAAATTATACTGGCAATTTTGTTACCTCATGCCTAGCAGGAATTGACCTCATTTCTACAGTTTGCTTTTGTCCTTTTAAAAAAACTAAAATCCCACATGTTTGATTAGCATTTTATGTCTTGTTTACAACATGCAGTGGCACTATCTGTTGGTGTTAGCATTTGTCCATTTGTCTCTGAGGAGTTGCTGGGCTGAAGAACCTCCCTTGTGTAAGCCAGGTGGGGCAAAGACCAGACTGATTAAGTAAAAAGTTAAGTTTTTCCCCACCCACTTGGAAGAAATTCCCCAAAGCCCAAGCTGTACTCCTGGAACTCTCTACTCTCCAGAACCAGCAACCAAGAAAGAGAAGATTTGTTTATAATACTACCCTCTTTTTCTTTGGCTAGAGTGCAGTATTTTTCCTTTGGTCCAAGAAATCAATGGCGACTGGTTTCTAAAACTCCTTATTCAACCCATATGTGTTGAGCTGGCTGTGTAGCTCAGTGGTAGAAGACTCTAGTGTGCTTGGGGCTCTGGGTTCAATTCTGAGCTCTGCAAACAAAACAGAACTTCAGCCCACATGCTTGTTGAAATTCTCAGGGAAGATTCTACAGTCCCAGCCACTAGTTACCAGTTCTGGTGCTGCACGGGTGGTAGACAGCCTTGACAACCACAGGCAGCCTGCCAGAGTGGGCAGAAAGAGGTCCCTCGCTGTCATGACTGGGAAGCCCAACCATCAGGTCACAGAAAGATACAAAGAAGGTCAGACAGGTTTTTTTAAACCAATGAATTAGCTGGGTGTAGTGGCACATGCATGTAACTCAAGCAACTGGAAGGCCAAGGCAGGAGGCCAGCCTGGGTTACATAATGAGTTCAAGGCCATCCTGAATTACATGGTGAGACCTTGTCTCAAACAACGACGATAACAAAAACAGATGATAGAAAAATTCTTCTGGATAAAATGAAGCCCAGAGCATCAACGTGACTTCCTCAGAGTCATACAACTGTAAGTCTCAGTCAAGAATAGTAATTTAGACTTTTGATTCTCAGAATTTAACCTGTGGCTACACTGGTAATTACCACAGAAGTTCAAAATTGCTCCTTAGGGGGCCGGGGATTTAGCTCAGTGGTTCTGCCGCCAGCCTTACAACTGCAAGGACCCAAGTTCGATACCTTGTACCAAAGGTCGGGGAGATGGCTACCTATTGGGCCAGGAATTTAGCTCACTGGTTCTGGTGCTTGCCTCGCAAGCATAAGGTCCTGAGTTCTATCCCCAGTACCAAAAAAAAAAAAAAAAAAAAA